>NC_141853.1:11200530-11503547 GCF_024713525.1 Acromyrmex echinatior | reverse complement strand
AGTGGACAGTGAAAACGTGTGTGTTCTTCTTAAGCCGCAACAGTATAGTGTTACTGTAACTTTTTATTTTATTTTATAGAACAAAAATATTTTGATACATATTAAAATGAGCGTAGCACTTGTGTCCATGGAATCGACGTATGGTCTGCGACTGGGACAACGACTCACCAGTCACCATCACCATCATCATCATCATCGTCATCATGTGTTGTCGCCAGAGAGCCACGTAGTACCGCATCAACCGGATCATCCGCCGGATCGCCAGCAGGAAACCGAGGCACCATTGCATTTCAGCGTTGTTAACATTCTCAGGCCAGATTTCGGTCGCAAAGCCATTCTGAATGAGAAACAACCTGCGTCTACTATATCGTTACAATTACCACGAAGCAGCCCAGTTCCACTTCCACGTGACCTCAGTCTATCGTCTCGATTGTCACCGCAGTCGGTCCACAAAGAAAAGGACAATTTCCCATCTCACAATGGTCTTACGTCACCTTTACTCAGGCAAAATGGACTGAGTCGAAGCGGCAGTTTAGAAAGTCTCGCATCCAGCAGGAGCTCAGTCACCAGTAGCACGGTTACCGGTCCAGTCTCCTTATGTTCCACAATCGGCAGCGAGTCTCTAAACGGCGACAACACATCCGGTGGCAGTAATACATCGACAAATCAACAAAACGGCACTAACGGCCAGTTATGGCCTGCTTGGGTGTACTGCACCAGATACTCGGACAGACCATCCTCTGGTAAATTCAATAAAACATTTTTTTCTTTCTTATTATCTGTTAACATAAACAATCAATATATACAGAAAAGAAATAATTTTGTTAAAGTATCTAAAAATTTAGATAAATGTAGATGTATGTAGATCTGAAAATAATTTTGTTAGACTGTCCAATAACTAGCTTAAACAAAAAATACAAATATTTTGAATTAAAACATAACATAATTATTTTAATAATTTAATAAAATTATTTTGAGATCTATATTTAACTAAATTTTTATATATTTCAGAAAATACTTTTCGTGTAATTGTGGTAGTAAAGAATCGATACAATAAAAAATATTGTATCTTATTTTTAATAAACAAAAAATTAGAGAGATCGCGTTTAACTTTATTTATAACATGTTACCTCATCGCAGGTATCAACTTCGAGTTTGATTATTGAAACTAGTACGTCTAACGATGCACATTAAAAAGCAAACAAAGTTAAAAATTCATCAGATTTTCCGCGCGTGGTACGTGACTTTGCGTTTAGTTTTGCACATGCAAGAAGAACTTGCGTGGTCGCAACGTCGGAAATGTCTATCAAGATGTTTTGTTCACTTATGCGCTTCATAATGCGCTCCAGTTACAAAATCCGTTAATTAAAATCCCTACAGAAGCGTTTGAAAAATTATGCGGCATGAAGATAAGTAAAAATCTGTTCACAAGCAAAACACGTGGTTTTCGTCCGGATTTCGCTAGCTATGTACTTGAAAGTCACGGATCGAGGAAAAAGTCATTCCACGCATTTCTGCGCGATTAACGGTAGTTTTTGAATGTAATTGTCGCTTTTTACATATACATATACATATCGCGGTCCTTTTGCACGAATTAGACTTTCTCGGTTTAGCGACTCTATTCATTTTAACGAAAAAAAAGAACAAAAGGGAAAATATAAAATAACAGAATCCGAAGTTTACGAATGCGACGCATGGAGAACACGATACTTAATGGTACGAGTACACGAGGTAAGGAGGGCGCGATGTAACCGAGATCATGATCGTAACCGGAGCGATCGCGTATCGATGAACTTATTTAAATGATTAATCGCTCGCGCGAACTCCACGCCAACGGCGTTCAACTCGCGCGGACGCGAGTCGTGATTATCCGCGACGCCTCGTCGACAAATTGCGGCGATCTCTGCCTTGAGAGTATCTAATTACGCGTTCGTGTTAGATAACAGTTTGCTCCACAAATAAATTATATGATGGCCAACATACGGGCCTAATGTCTATCCCGCCGTTCGATATTACCGCAATAAGTTATTACGCTCTGTGCAGGAGATCACGGAACTTTATACGAAAGGATCGCTACATCTAATTGCAAGTATAGCTGGGTGAAGCTAACGTACGGCCTGATGCCACCTGCGCTCGTTCGCAGAACTTAATTGTGTAGAAACCTACATTCTACAAAACCTACCCTCTGCAATCACTGCCCCACATACGACGCTACCATTTTTCTGCTTCCTTTTTTTACGACTCTTCGTCTGTCTCTCTTTCTCTGTCAGTTAAATACTCCCCGGCCTTTTTTATACTTGGGGTGGTCCGTGAATTTCGATCCGATAACCTCGTTACTAATTGTCGAAGATCGCCCACTTATCTTCCTCGAGCCTCTTCATCGTCGAGCGTTAACCCTTGAGTGCGGTTTCATGTAACATTTTGTACCATTTAGTGATAGGAAAAAAAAAAAGAAAGAAACAAATATAAATCTTGTATGAATCAATAGATATATCAATAGATATATCACTTTAGCAAATTTATTTAATTTTTAGAAAAGATGTTATAGTAGATACAAACTTAATATAAATTGCAAATTACACGATTAAGAAATTCAACGTCATTGTACTCACTTTTTTTGTGAGCAATTGGCATATTCATAAGAACATATTCCTTAGAGCGTCTTTATCTCGGTATCAAACTTTCTGATTAAGACACTGACATATATTGCTGAGACAAAGCGAGCTGATTAAAATTTGCATTATTATTTGTAATCCTCGACTCGTTGATTTTAATAATCGTGAAGGTTTGCAAATATTTTGAAAAACCGAAAAAATCTTTTGTTTCTGTTTCGCTATCACCTAATTATCATGCTCTCACGTCATAGCATTCCAAGCATTAATAAATTGTTTGCGTTGTCGACATTTAAGTATTAAGTTGTTTACTTGATGTGTCACGCAGTATTTTCGCGAGCTCTCGATGGAAGCGCATTCACATTCAAGTAAAGATATATATATATATTTGTACTTATAATCATTTATTTTTACAGATTGTAAATATATTTTGTTTCATTAATAACTCGAGGAGTTTATTCAATCAGACCCTTTTCGCATCACCCGCTGTGTTTCCGTTGCGCCGCAAACAGTAGGAGTTCTTTAAATAAAAAATTTCTTGGAAAAATACGTAAGACAAAAGATTGAAAACCAATAGATTAGAAATTATCATACATATAGTTTAATAATGGGACGCCATTTATTATTTATAATTAAAACTGAAGCGATGATTGTGGCAAAAAGAGCATGGTTGCGATTTTTTTGCAGTGAGTTAACATCTGGTATTTTTAACGATGATAATATTAACAAACATTAACGATCGGTATGTGAAACGATCAGATATCTTTTTTAAATTACTACGTATTGAAATATATGACTTTTTCAGAAGTAATGATATAATGCGGATAATTATATGTATTTTACACACTCGATAATAATTATGTCTTATATCGTAGAGATATATTTTAAATTACAAACAGCTGAAACGATGGATTAACGGTTTACCCGATAATAATAACATCGCATCGGCGATAACTGCAACGTGTGCTGAAGCACGCGGATGTGTTCCAACTCTACATAGTTGCGTTATCTATCTGAAATAAAAATCAGAAACGTGTAACGCTAATGCTCAGGATACTCGGCGTTACTTCCTTACTGAACGTTACCTCCGATGAGAAGCTGCGCAGGGTGATTGGAGTACTCATTATTGCGATTAAAAGCATACGTTGCAAAATTCCGATCATTAACGCGAGAAAGGACATAATTCGATCCTTGACTCTTTAATAATGCAACGTATTTTATGTTATGTCGTACGAGAGATGTAAACGGTAGACATTAGCAGTCGGGTAAAATTACATTTCACATGTGAATGCAGGTGTCGTTTTCAAATACGCCGCGATACGGTCAGACGAACTATTTCCGCCTTCGCTAAATTCCAAAGCGGTTGCTCAGATACAGTTATCCCTCAAGTGTCCTTCTTACAAGGCGAACAAGCGGGCGCGTTCTCTCGTTGTCGCGAAAACGCTGAATCACGTGGTGGTGTGTGGACAAATTGATGAGAACGCCCACTTTCCCCGTGATAATGCCGCCTGTCTCACCGTCTCGAACTTCAGTTACAAAAGTCCGCGCGTGAAGATTAATGCGAACTTTCCTTTGTCATTTCAGGACCGCGCACGAGACGAGTGAAACGTTCGCAGAGCACCAAAACCAACCCATCGGAAGAGAAGAGGCCCAGGACGGCCTTCAGCGCGGAACAACTGGCCAGGCTTAAGCGGGAATTCGCGGAGAATCGATATTTGACAGAGAGAAGAAGGCAGCAGCTCTCGCGGGATTTGAGTTTGAATGAGGCGCAGATCAAGATCTGGTTTCAGAATAAGCGGGCGAAGATAAAGAAGGCGAGCGGACAGAAAAATCCATTGGCCCTCCAGCTAATGGCGCAAGGTCTTTACAACCATTCCACCGTGCCGGTGGATGAGGATAGCGACGAGATTGTGACCGGAAGGAATCATTGAGACTCGCATAAATTCAAATAGCAGTAACGAAACGAAGAGTTAGAGACTAGAATGATATGTGGCCGCGTTTAAAAGCCGTCGTCAGCGTTGAACGCAGTCGACGAAGAAAAAGTCGATAAAATATTATTTATGAAGAAATACCGAATATATAATAATCATTATGATTGAATAAAGACTGAGGACAGAACGGGAGGAAAAACGTAAACAGTAACGAGGAATGAAATCTGTTTTTATAGTGCAATTGAACAGTATAACTGATAGCTAAGTAAATCGACATGCTTAATGATAAATAGGATCTTTTTATTAAAAAAAAAACCAGCGAAAAAATTTTTATAAAATATCTTAGAAAATTATTTGGCTTCAACATTTTTATATTTAAATTAAATAAGTATTTAATGAGTTCAAACAATTGTAAATAAACGAAATTATATTTACTTTATAAAAGTAAATATAATGCTTTGCTTAAAGTAAAGTATTTAAGAGAAAATTAACAATTTTTCAATAATTGTTTTTTAAATAATTCGATAGACATTTTATTCTTATGAAGAATTTTGCGATAGTTCTTATCTATTACCTATTGTCAATTTCTAACGAAAGAAAATGCATTTGTATATGACGTACGTATACTTTAACATTTTTAAACACGAGTCAAGAGATTGCTTTGGTACGAAGAAAACTATCCTAGCGTATGAATTGACGTGAAAATTAAATCTAGTGTGTGCTTGTTACTAATTTTGATCTTATATTTGTTCCCTAGTAGCAATAAATTTATTGATATACAGTTGTTAAGTACTGGGGATATATCGAGCTATGCTACTAGGGTTAGTTATATATATAGATAGGATTCTCAGTTAGTTTACGAAAAAAAGTTTCCTGTCAATTTAAGTGTAAGTTATTTATTTGTATATAGTGTATAAATATAATGATAATTTGTGCTCTTGTTTATATGTAAGATATACATTAGAGATTAGATGGCGATTATTATATCACTGCATGAAACGATCTCACATTGTATATTCTTCATTCTTATATACAAGTCTAGATACATATGTTATACAGCTTAGATAGAGAAAGTACGTATAACGTATATATCCCAGTGTTTTCCGCAATAAGTGATTATAATATTCCATGTAATCCGCTTATACTTCGTCGCCAATTAAATCGAAGTAAAAAATCTTTTACTCTCAACATCCGCATTCTCTTTCATCTTTTCCTTATTTCTCAAATCTTATTGATATTAATAATAAATACCAAAGAAACGAGTACTATAATACTGATAGAAAATATCTTACAATAACTGTATTAATAAATCAGCAAAGCCTAAACTTTCAGACTGCATTGCTTAATGCAATGTTAAGTTCAAGTATAATAATAATGTTAATAGTTATCTTTAGTCCATTCGAATTTTGGCTTTACGTTTATATGAAAGAAATAAATAGAGATAAATATAAATTCTTTAAAAAAAAAATTATCGAATAATTTCGAAAATTGATGGCAAAAATAACAGAATATGAATTTACGTTATTTCGCGAAATTATTTACATATTCACGTATACTTAATGATATAATTATTAATTAAACAAGTAACACAATTATCAAAAATGGATGCATTCAGCAGAAAAGCAACTTTGCAACTTTCGTTGTAAAATCCATTTAATACGATATTGGTCTTGCGAACCTCATTGGATCTATTTATAAATGTATAAACCAATTATATTAAAAAATTTTATAACAGTTGCAAAGCTATTTATTTCTGCTGAACGCAGCCAATATTTCAAATAGTAATAAATGAAAGATAAAAAAGAACAGCTGATAAAAATAAAAAAAAATAGCCGCATAACTTTTAACGCAATAAATTATAAAAATAACGATAATGATCAATTAGAATGAAATACAGTTATTTTAAAGAAATTTATTCTCTTATCATTGCACTTACGCGAGAGTAACAGAAATAAAAGCAATAACGATATAATGGTTCAATTGCCAATTAAACGTTCAGCAATTAGCCGAGAGGCGTTTAGAAATGTCGCCATGCTGCTGCGGTATAAGCACTCAACTAAAATTATCCTCGTGTTAATTAGCGTCATTATCATACCTACGTTCTTTATGCTCTTCACGTTTGCGCGCGCACATGCAACAAAGTCACGTTTTTGAAAAGATGTTTTGTTTAATCAGGAAAACTCTCAAAGTTTCTGTTTTCGGTGACGCCTCACGACATATTAATTGATCCCGAACTAACGAACCGTTCGATATCTCAAGCACGGCCGATGAGATACTCAAGTGGAAGTCTGATCAATGAGACATGTGATCCCCGTTACTGCTATTATGTAGTTTTGTTTCATTTTAGCGCGTTGAATTTATTAG
The DNA here is from genome assembly GCF_024713525.1 of Acromyrmex echinatior. NCBI lineage: Eukaryota > Metazoa > Arthropoda > Insecta > Hymenoptera > Formicidae > Acromyrmex > Acromyrmex echinatior. The sequence continues at coordinate 11,496,640 of NC_141853.1, read as the reverse complement.
CGTGTTATTCATATTCGAATTGCAAATTCAGGTATTATACTTTTTAATGATATATATAAAATATCAATAGATATAATTTATGAAATGCTATTTAATACCCTTTTATATACATATTTAATAAATCAATACTATTATTATTTTACAAATTTTCGTTTCGCTATTTATCGAAGCAAAGTCTGACAACCGTACAATTAATTGTTAATGCATTATTCTACATATTTTTTTCTCAGAGCTTTATTTATTATAAAATATATATTTTTTTCCTTTTAATTAAAGTTAGTTTGATTTTTCTGAAAGAACGACGAATCGGCAAACGTCGACTTTGAAGTATTTCTAACGGAATTCGACCGAGGATGATAGTAGGTACGTCAATATTCGAACGTGTTCGCACGTGGATTTGTGGCGATCGACGCGAGATAAGCGATGTAGGTGCGCACCTGTTAGACGATATTGCGTGCACACGTATGCGTTTACGTGCTCGCAGAGATCGGATTTACGAGCGCGTTTTTTTTTCTGGTATCGTGTATAGCAAAGCTACCGGTAGTTGCGAAAGGATTATGATCGTCAGAAATAGATAGAAGATACTGTGCACATGTGTTGCTTAATTCTGACGTATCAAAAGTAAAAAATAAATATTTGCAAAAATGTCAATATAAAGTTAATAAAAAGTTGGATTTGAGTTGTATTTTAAAAAATCGCGATATTTTTATAGGGATGAAAGTAAATTACTATTGCATGTAGATTTAATACAGAGACTTAAAGTAATTTTAAAAAAGAAAAAAAGTTAAATTTTTGTCTTTTTTTTCGAAAGACGTATTTATTAGTCGCAAATGCGCTAAAAATATGATTTTTTAAAAATTTATACATAAAACACAAGTGTAGGAAACTCTCAAAATCTCTCAAAATCTTTTTCGAGTTTTTACGTACACATTCGTACATTTTTCACACGAATGAAACTGTTCAAAGTATTGTAAATGAATTTATCAAATTGTAATGCATTATGAACAATCGCTCCCTTATTTCAAAACTGACCAATTCAAGAAACTAAATTTTCCTGGCAAGGGGGAACTATTTTTCAACAGAAAATAAATTATTGTCCAATCAAAGAATATCAGCAAAGAGAATAGATTCTTAACATGATAAATATAATTTTTTGTCATTTTCGTTTCACAATTTTTAAAAAAATTTCTTTTAAAGTTGTAACATTTTTGATGATCTTTCTTAAAATTTCTTTTTTGAGTTGTAATGATTGAGTTTTAATGTAACTTTGTAAAAATTTAACTTTGTTTTTGATGATTAAAAGTGTAATGTTTATTTAAAATTTAATTAATTCGATAACAACTAAAAAATAACATTTTGAGTTGTATCACTTTTGAAATAAGGAAACGATTAAAGATATATAAACGTTTAATAGGATAAGAAGAATTCTATATCAGCGTGTAATAGAAGCAAGACAATAATCCGTACAAGAGCATTAATTGTTAGCTATTATTAGGGATAAAAGAGCATTGTAACTATTAATCATCATGAGAACGCAACAAATCTATAAATGCTATAAATTTCTATTTTGCGAAACGTCCTGTTATCGCGTTTTATTACCATTAAAGTAATTAGAGACTTTAATATCTTAAACATCGATCGTCGATTCACTAATCGACATTCTTTAACGGTTCATACATCAATTAATTATGATGAAAAGGAAGTAAGCAACGTGCGAGTTCGTAAGACTTGCAAATTCGCGTGTTGAACTTTTATCGACGCGTATTTTAAATATATGCATGTCTGTGTGTGTCGTCTATGCGTGTAATATATTATTAATCGTCATAAACTTGAATGCCGAAGAAACAGGACTGAATAACGACGGTCTCTTAGAGATTCATGGATGTGCCTAATGGAATAATTCGAGGGAACCATTGATTATCGCCCATAATATAATGATGATTCACAATTAACAATTGATATAATACATGTACATATGATCTAAACGCGTTTATACTGCTAAATGTAGATTTAATTTTTAAACAGTGTATTATTCGTCCGTCAGACATCATGTTAATTTTATAAACGAGAAACAATTTGGTAGACGTGATATTTTTTTGTATAATCCGCTGATAATCACCCAGTCCGTATTTTACGTTCAGACAACGACGTCCACCAGCATTATTACTTATCATTAATTTAAACGTGGCGAACGCTGGATGGGGTCGAATGGCCGCGCGGAAAGGGCAACGACGACCTCCACCGTCGTTGAAAACAAACGCACGGGCGGTGGCCCAAACCGGGGATAAATTACAGAGTCGTTGTCCTGGCCATTGTATTTAACTGCGGCGATGCGTAATTGCTGGAACGCCGTTGCATACGCGGGTGGGGTAGGAAGAGAGGTTAGGGGAGGAGGGATTCGATATAGGAAGCGAGAGGGAGTGACAAAGGGGTGGTTGGCGGGACGAAGAACGAGTTAGAACGTGTAAGGGACGCAGCGTGAGGGACCGTGCTCGCCGAGAGAACTTGGGGAACGGGACCGAAAGGGGATTGCCACTGTGGTCGAGAACCATAGTCATCGGAATGGCCATTAGAGGTCTGTACGTTCCCACCAGTGGCTCACTAAATTTCGCCTTCTTATACCCCTGCGGACCACCACCGCCTTGCGCGATCCACGTGAATTAATGGCTGCGGTGCCTCGCGCGCAGTCCGTTTATTACAATATCAGCCGCTGCGGCGATACTGTACTACCGTGTTTCGCGACGAACTAGTTTTCGGTTACGGCCGGAAATGTCCATTTCCGTTAATTGCACTCTCAGAAATATACGGAGAAGCTTATGATCCTGGTCTCCTACGATGGAGACCGGAATCATAATTGGAACCCAGCGTTAATATTTTATGAAACGTCGAAATTACACGCGGTTTATTTATTGGAGATAAATTAACGCTACCATAATGATCGTGTAACTCAAATTTTCAATTGTAATTTTCAATTATAACGATACAATTCGCTTCAACAGTTTAACGCGACATGATTCGAGTCACATGTGAAGCTCCGAATCAGATAAAGTTTTGTGAATTGTTTTGCAATTCAAGTAGAGTTTAAAAATATATGTTTTTTTGTTCTCATTATATCAATATTATCAATTATCAGCTGTTAAATTTACATAATTACAAATACCAAATTAGAATTATTTTTAATCATTTCTATCGTTTGCTATTGCTCCTATTCTAATTTAATTAAAACAACGCAATAAACTAATTTAACTCAAGAAATGTATTAAGTTTGACTAAAAAATTCAATTTATTATTTATAAATTGTAAGTGCACATACATATGGACATTGTTTACTTCGAAACTAAGTAATTTATAACAGAAATGGATTACTTTACATTTTGACAATTAAAGAATTTGGGAATTAAGAATAAAACAAAATGTTGTTTAACTTAAAAGAATGTGCCATCGTTGCTTTGATGTATTTATATTAAATATATTTCTTTTTCAATGCATACATGCTTATGCATACGTTTAGATGTTGATCCTTGCGACGCATGATTAAGAACGACTGTTCCGTCTTAAAAGCTTTTTCTCGGTATCGTAAAAAAAGACTCGCGGATCGTCCGCACTTTTCCCCGCTGTGTTTTCGTCCGCTCCTTCTCCGTTTGTCGCTAACGAGTGTAACGAGGTTCCGGCCCGTCAAATTAAAGGCGGATGGCACGAGCGGCGAACCGAAATTTATTGTCGCGCTTTCGGGAAACCAAAGTCGGGTAAAGGCCACTTAGCTGCCCGTAAATGCGTCGTCCCTATGACGACGCGCGGCCAGATGGTTCGCCAATAGATCACTTTGTGCGAGGAAAAGCAAGCCGCGCATCTTAAAGGATCGCGTCACGAGACATTCATGCCATGCCGCAAGAAATTCGAGCCTGCTCGTTTGCCGCACGACGAAATGCTCATTGCCGACCTCAAAAGTCACGTCACGTTCTCGCGATTTAATTCGCGAGTCGATGTTAGGAAAAGTATGAGTCGCTTTAAACCCTTTATAATAAAGTTTATATCTATCAGTTTCAAGGTAGAGAGAGAGAGAGAGAGAGAGAGAGATGATCGTCTAATTTAAATTTAATTAACTTGTATCTGTTTTTATATTGTGCTTCTATTAAAAAATAAATATTTCTCAACAGATACGCATGCAATAATTTTGTTGGATCATCAAAATAATTATCTACGCAGGAAGTTAAAGCATGACGAGTAATGCTGCAAAAGATTTTTATATGTTCTAGCAATTAGTTTGAGCATTTTATATAAAATTATTCTAATGGTCCAACAAAATTATTTTCAGATCTAACAAAATTTTTAACATAACATTAGCATTAATGTTTTAGCAAAATCGTTCTTTTCATGCATATTAAAAGTGTCAAGTATATATTTCTACACTGAAAAAAAATATAGTCAATTTTAATAAATATTTAGTTGAATACTTGCCATATTTACAGTAAATAAATATTTCTTCAGTAAAAAAAATGATTGTTAAATTAAATCAACATTTCTTGTATCAAATAAATATATCTTTATATTTAATAAATATTTAGTTGGCAGTATATTGAAGTAAATATTTATTAAAATCTACTATATTTTTTCTCAGTGTATATATTATTTTCTAAATCATATGCTCGGCGGAAGTCAAAAGTTTTCTATTTTAAACGTGTTAAACATCAGAAATGTCATGAATACAGATTTAACGAAAATCAAGCTTGTTCCCAAGTCGATTCTCGTAATCGATGTAAATCGTGCGGAACGACAACAGATGTTCGCGTCGAGTGCTACGACTTGGGCTATGAGGAAATGTCGAAAATAGAAAAATTCCAGCGAAATGTAAATTCCGGCTAATAAGCGGACCCTTTTGAAACGCGCCTTCAAATCGTAGCCGCGAATGTGCCGAAAGATGCGTGTCTCAAACCGTAACCGCGTAATTGGCTTGGATCGTGAATGCGACATTAGATCCTCGTTATCCTAACGAGCTGAAATAGTGAGAACGCGATTGCGGAGTGGAAAGATCGGACGAAAATCCCGCGTGGCTCGTGTGAAAAGATACGGGGAGAGTAGCGCCTGAAAGATGCAACGCCGACACGCGGTTGCTTTATTTTCGCACGCGGCGTGAAACGTGACACAAGCATTTTCACAACTTTGAGATATTCGAGGGTAATTTGTCGGGGAAGTTGGATTTATCGCAGACTGTTCGCGAGCCATGAGCTCATCCATGGAGAGCGAACTATTCGTCAACAAATTGTTACGAATACGTTGAAGAGGCAATGACGATGATAGCGAAGAAGATAGAAACTGTCCCAAATACTCCAATTACAGTATTTTCTTTTATGTTAACAGAATTTGATATTAATATCTTTGCAGCTCTGCATTGTGATCCATTAAAAGATAAATTTTAATCATTATTTTAATATGATTTGTTAATTTACAATCATAATATTATTAACAAATCGTATACTAAATATTAGCTCGATTTCGGCCTATTACTTTACATATTTATCCATTATATCCGATTAATAAAAATAAAAGTTTCACAAAAAAATTTAATATTACATTAAAAGTGACTCTAGTAAAAAATTTATATTTAGGCTTAGCAAAGAAACTTCTAACTTTGATATGCAAATAGGCAGTGTAAGGCTCAAGAAGATCACCAGAAGGCCGATGCACGCGAGAAAAGTCATAATGTATCGTTCAAGATCACCAAGTCGAAACGATTCGATTCGGTATGTGGATAATCATAGGAGGTGAAGGCGGATCGAAAGGACGTGGAGCATATCGTGCGAAACGCAAAGACTTACAACGACTGGGCGTTATCACATTGGTAACAATGAATAGATACGCCTTTATTACAGTAGTACAAGAAAGCTGATTGCAGAACTGAAAGAGCTTCCCAGACCATAAAATCAACAAATACAAAAACAAACAAACATAGAAAATATATGGACAGACACAAGAACAAATTAATAATACGGTATGACTGTGTCATCATTTTTAAAATCATTTTCTAAATTTATCTTAGTTACTTTATGATCTATTTTTTAAATTATTTATTCGATAAAATTTGATTTTAAAGTTTTTCTTTACTTTTAGTTTGTAAATAGAATTTTATCATCGTTTTTTATCTACGACACATCAGTTTTAATTGATTTGTTACCAACGTAACAAAATATAATATAATATAACGTTATATAAAAGATTCATGGTGTATTTTTCGATTTGTCAAGTGATTATGTACAAATTATCTGACGAAGCTTGATGTTGATGCGAGTCAATCCATTTAGGGTTCGCCAAAGGTGCACATCGTTCGTTATCGCGACGTTTCAATACCAAGCGCTCCTCGAGGCTACCTGACGGAGCAAATCGAAGATAACGTTAGGCAAGGCCCCGTCTTACTTCCTCGTTCCTTTTCCGGTTCGCGAAGCACGTACACGCTCACAGACAGCGTTTCCCGACGTTCGCCTCCCACGTGCGCGCGTTTTCCCGTGCGCTTCTCTTTGCGGTGTATAAGGGCATAAAGGTTTGCTCTCGTCAGGGTTCGTTCGTCGTCGTGAGGGCCCCGAACACGGTAGAACGTGTGCACGTCTCCCGGCTATATGGGACCAGAGGAGTCGGTAAAAGTAGAGAGACCACCCAACGCGATCGCGCGAGACTTCTGGTGAGAGGGTGGAGAGAGAGGACCAGAGAGAAGGAAAAGAGAAAAGGAGGGAAGCAGGAGCGAAATACAACGATGGGAGAAAGAGGGAGAGAGAGAGAGAGAGAAAGAGAGATTGCCGGGGGACGAAACGGGAGAGACAGAGTGCTGTGGAAGGAGAAGGCATGGGCATCTGGGTAAGGAATGCTTGTCGGGTCATTAATGCGCCTTGCTATGCACGCTCCTTATGGATCTGACCAAATCAGTGACCGATTGCCCTCACCTCCTGCGTCCCTCTACGTCTTCCCTCCCCCCTTCTGTTCCCCCCTATGGAACGGCAAAGTGGACCGCGGCTGGATCGCTGGGTCTGTCGGTGTATCCATGATGTTGGATGCTCCCGGGCTACAAAGTTCATCCGATGTTTGATGCCGATGGTGATGTTCATCCGATGTTTGATGCGCTCACAGATCGGCTAACTTTTATCGGATTGAGAGCGAGAATCGTAAAAGAGCGAATGAACAGGCGAAAATAAATTCTGAGAACGAGGCGTAATTGTTACGTGAGTGGGAGAGAGTATAGAACTGTCCTCGCGTGACTGAATCAATCATTTTTTGGCATGGTAGAGTAAACGTTTTGTTGGAACTTTTGGTTACGTTGAAAGAAACCGAGAGGAGATGATTATCACAAAGTAGGAGCGACAATTATGACTTATACTTACCGTCTTAACGGAATGAAAGACGACGATTATCGTGTTATTATAACTAAGATGATCAATAAGATTACTTATAAGATTATTATACACTCACGTGTGTAAGATTTCGAAAAAAATCGGAGGATGCGTTTACTAATGACAGAATCGCATAGAAAAGATGTAGCCAATTATAGTATCGACTAGAGACCCTATAATAGAGTTTGGCCACAAGCAATTTTGTCAAAATTCTATGAAAAAAGAAAGACACATATTCTATCTTTTGTACATATATACTATCTCACTCTCTCTCTCTCTCTGACTTATACTGTTTCACTCAATAATCTTAATTGAGGTTACAGTATAAGGAGACAGTATAAATTAGAGTGAGATAGATATGTACAAGGAGATAATATATACATATTTTTCTCTTGTAAGATTTTGACAAAATTCCTCCGTTAAACTCCGGCTAGACTCCGTCATAAGTCTCTAATCGAGACAAATTGAAATTTAAACGTAAATTAGAAACACACACGTCAGCATATCGTTTAGTGATATCAATAGCCGGTCGACGCGTCGGGTTGACATATGAGGAGGGATGGCAGGGTGCACGAATAGTAATGCCGGGTCCTAATAAAGCTTTATATCGTATCCATTTCATGCGTAATTGTAGCTCGAATGGCGGGAGGTACTGTCGGTGGCGACGCGGGATACCTGCCATACGCGCCGATAATTAAATTCTTTGAGAGAACGATCGCGGAATGTACAGGCTGGGGCACGCAATTAAAAGGGAAACGTTTCGTTTCGTGGCCCCAAAGGACGCCGGTAATTAAAAGAATACGGCCTTGGTAATCGAGCTCGAATCCTTCGACGCTTTTTTTCTTCTCTCTTCCTTCGACTTCTCTCTCTCTCTCCCCCTTTTCCCCTTTCTCCACCCCTTTTTCTCACCCTGACTTCTTTCCTTCCAGCTTCCACCGTTCTGCCTGTTCTGCTCCTTAAACTGCGAGAAGTCGCGTCCTCCAGGAGAATCGGAGGTAGGCGGAGGTCTCTCGGCCGGCATGCTAATATTCTTTTTCACCCCATCCTTAACCGGCCACCCGTCTTCTACCCTCGCTTTTAAAAGGCGTGACGTTTTTATGAGCAGCCGTCGGTGCCACCCCCTCCGATTGAAATAGTTCCGGGCAATTATTACGCGGGAACGACCCTATCCGTGTCAGAGTTACACCCTTATCAAACGTCGCCCAGCGGCTTTCTCCCCCTCCGTCTGACCAATGGCGCGAGAGAAAGTCATTGCTCGCGTGTAAGATCACATTTTCTTGCGCGGAAAAAAGGATCGCATTCCTGCGCGATCGACTGGGCCCCGATAATATTTTTCACGCCGACGAGTCGATTTGCGCGTCGTAGATTTTTTTTATTAGATTTTCGGTTTTATTGATCGAGCACTCCAAGCGAGTTTATGGATAAGAGTGGCTTTTCTAGATAACGATATTCATTCGCGAGGAGAGATGCAGCTTGGAAAGAGACTGAAGAGAGCAACGGAAAGTCACTATAATCCGAGATAATCCGAGGCAGCGTGTCTTTGGGACATTTGCCTTGGGATTTTTAGATTCAGGTTAGAGTCTGTTATAACTTTGGATGTATCTTTATTGCAATACTTTAATAGGACTCCTGACACGCGAGGCGTATAATAACCGACGACGAGTCATTTAAGCGTCGACGTGCGGCCGCGCGAAATCATTGCCGTTCGCATTACAATTTCAAATCGGCCTTCCCGACGCGCGAGCAAACAAGTATCGGAGAAAAATCAGCCGTGAGATTCGAAACGCGAGACACGTTTATGTCGGAGGGGTGCCATAAATGGCACAACGATGGGACGTGGAACGAGGGCCTCAGGAACGGAGACGAAGAGTTCTTTCGAGTTTTATTGCCCCGGCGTAGCTGATTCGGCACGCTTTCAGGCGCCGCTCAAAAATCCGACTTGATTAAATTTTTGATCAAATTACTTCGAGTTAAATAAACATCCAGCCGTGCGGCACGGGTCACCTCTCGTCTCTCCCTTCGAAGCCGGAAAGGGGTGGAAGAACAACCCCCTTTGCGCGCGAATTCCACGCGTTCGTTTGTTCTTTCAGGATTCACAATGTGAAACGTTTGACAAATCTCTCCTTCGAGATAACGCAATTGCGCGGACGTGATTAATTTACATAACGAACAACTTACTGCGTTATTAAAAATTTTTTATTGGCGACACTATAGGTCTATAATGTTCTAATAAATAACATTTTACTTGAAAAGTACAATTGCTTTCAATAATTTACTATAATTTTATATATTCAGAAGCAAATGTACAAAATGCAATGCTAATTTTAAACAAATTGATTATTCTGAACAAGACAAGTAATTGCATTCATAGAAAGGCGGTATGTAATTGAAAGATAGAAAGAAAATGAAGTTATATATATTTATTATCTTAATTAAAACATTGTTCCAATTCAGAAAAAAATGTTCTACTGAACAGTTGTAATTTTGAGATGTTTCATTTTCTCTCAATATAAACAACGTTTTCTGTAGTCACATCTCGCACTTTTACGAGTGTATATATACTTAATAATACTATTGTTTCGTTCGTGTCCAAGGACGAGATATGCCTAACAGCTATCGGAAGGCGGACAGAACTTGAAGGCGTCTCGCACGAGCTGAATTTCGAGGGCGTCACGATCGCGCCCTCGGATCATTTAATTAATTGTAGGGCTAATGGCTTGCGAGAATAAAGTTCCTGCCCGAGTTCGCGGTATCACGAGAAACGAAGGAGAAGAGAAGCGAGGAAGAGAAAAAACTGCGACGAGAGGCCGCGTTTCTTTGCCGACGCTCTTATTCGCGCTCGGTGTCGAGGGTGGAGCGTAACACCGGGTAATATAACCGGCTGCTGTCGTTCTCCACCCCCAAGAAGGATATTTGCGTCGTCTAACCCCTTTCGAGGACGGCCGACAATGGGGCTAATAAACACGTACAAGTCGTAAAAAGTGCTTTTTCAGGTCCGTAAAGTTAAATGCGAGGAAGCTCATGGATGGAAAGCGTAAAGCTTCATCTAAAGGTACACATTCACACACGTATCTGAGTCTATTGAAGAGAAGAGAAGAGAGAGAGAGAGAGGATATTTCTTTATAAACATGATATGTTAAATGTTCTATTTCTATTTTCTCTTCTGTAAACTTAACTGACAGACTCACTGTTATTACACTGTTATAACACCGTTGCAAAATTACGCGAGGACAGTGTTAAAACAGTGTTTCTTTAGGACTTTTTCCCTCGGAATAATCAACAATTCGCTTGGTAATTTCGCAAATGACGTACGAATATCTCGTAAATGACTTACAGTTAACGCAACGAAAAATTACTTTCGCGTTCCCGAAGACGTTTTCTTGAAATGAAGTTCAGAGAATACGCTACGTCATCCTCATAAAGGTGAAAGTCTGCTGAAGAATAAGAATTTACTGGTGATGGAGAGAGAAGTCTTTCACGAGAACACGGAGATAAGCTACCCTCGAGCGTTTCGTCTCGATGAGGGTCGACGCTCACAGTTAATTAAAAAGCAACGAAGTCGAATTATTTTCTTCGAGACGAAAGCAAGTGGGAAAAGTTTCACGCGGGGGATGGTGTGACTTCGTATGTAATCAACGGCATGATACGAAAATCTTCATTGTGACTGATCATCGCTCAAAGTATTTTTTTATGGAATGAAGCTTCTTTTTGCAGGATCCAATTCCATTTATTTTCTGAGCAAAACAATATTAGATATATTACGCCAAAAATGCCAAAAATAATAATATTTGTGTGTGTAAATCGGTTAAGGTTTTTATTCCCTGATTAGATTACTAGCACCAAAATTCAATTTAAAAAATTAATTAATTAGCTCGCGCAAAATTCCTTTATTTTCTACGTTATAATAATTACTTTATTTTATAGCCTGATGCAATTTAGTTAGAAGAGTAAACTTTTTTATATGTAACATTACGCGCATATCGCACGTTTTTCCAAGCTTTGTTATTCCATTGACATATGGCGACTCGCACTTTATCTCATTCGGAGCCAATAAAACATTCAGCCGAGAGAATCACATTCCAAAGAAGCGGGTGTCCGGTATCTCGTGTTTTCACGACGTTTCTCATTGTGATGCACCCCCCCGTCGGCCGAAACACAAGTCATGCACTTCATCGCCCGTTTCAATTCATCGGTGCGGTTATTTAATCAAACATCTCTCCCGGTGCTGATGTTAAACATCGAAGGGTGCGACCCTTTTCGAGCGGCGCGATGCGGCTGCGAGAGAGGGAGCGGCGACGAAAACCATTTCGTCCGCAGAATCCGACCTTCGTGCTATCGGCACTTCGCACCCCCGCGCGTTGTAGAGTAGAATAACCCTCAGTAAAATGGTCCGACAACGTCGGATCACGATACAACACTTACTTTTCCGGCCATTTATCGGGATTTGCTCCAGAGGGTCCCCGGTAGCTTCGCGTATTCATCTCGATGCTACGATACAATATGCCGTCGATCGACTCGCAAAAGGGTCCCTTCTTGTTTCCCTTGTTTGTATTCATCGTTTGTAATCGTTACAAAGTGAAATCCCTCGTTCGATTGATGATCTCCTCGCACGAAATGATAAAGCAGCTTACGCATTCATTACCGAGACTACTGGAATTACTCTTCGGTAACCGAAGAGTCAGCCAGGAGAAACTCTTTACAAAAAAAGCTATAAACATTTTTTGATTCTTATTTAAATCTTATAGATCAAATTATCATCCATTTTTTTATCATAAATATTTTATTCCTTACAGTTTCCTTTCAGTTTTTAACTAAGTTAGAATCTAAAGCAGCGTCTAGATGCTTAATGTTATTGTATAATTATTTTGTATAATATTATTGATAATCCCCCTTTCAATTCGAAACGTACAATTTCAATATAGCCTCCAGACGATTAATAATATTATGCAATAATATTGATCGTCTAGACCGCTTAAGATGTTCACAGGGAAATAAAAATCTAAAATTTCACACACTTTGAATTTTCGGAAGTCACATCTATCACAACTATTTCAAAATTTACAACTATCTCTTTTTCACAATAGATTTTTAATAGTATTTTACTTTTCAAAACAAATAATTATATATCGTTTTATCGGTTTGCAAAATACTCACTCTCTATTTTAAAATCTCGGAATGTATTCGCGAGTGGTATATTTTGATGGCACTCGAGTCGCGAGACGTCAACTCGTCTATAACGATATTTCGGCAGGTTTCGTGTATACGTTGACAAATGCGAGAAACGGATCGCTTGAGACGCGGGCGAAGGAATGCGTCGTGTCTCGAGGTGAGAGTTTAATGTGTACCTGTCAACGAGCCTTTGAAGGTGGATCACGTGGGGCTTCGCGCCATCTTTTAACGATCGCGGACCACCTTGGCACTCGCGTCAGAATCCACCAGGAAGTCGGCCTCACTTGTCGAATCGTTCGTTACCAGTCATTAGCTATGCTCATAAATGTATATAGGCATCAATAAGAAGACGCCGTCAGCAGCGCGATCATTTCTCATAGCGGATCGGAGCATAAATATCGGGCCGCAGTGATCAGCGATCGCATTAATCGTGCGCTCTCGTTCTCGCGGTATGGAATTATAACGATTACCGGCTTAATAAGATCAATGCGCAGATAATGATTCTGTTAGCTGTGAAACGTTCAATACTCGAATACACTTGGACGCAAAAGGCTTGTAGAGCAGATGCCGTTTGCGAGTAAATGTATCATGCATAATCAGCATTGTAAAACGATTTAGATATATATGTAAAATTTTGTCAGTTTTATCTGTTAGAACAAAGCTGACCAAAATTTGTAATAGTTGGCATTGCCTTGACGTTCGGTGTTCACGTCTATTGCCTTCTTTTTTAACGAAGATGGAAAAAAAGAAGGCAAAAGCGTTAACGACACATCAAGTTAGTCAATTATAAATCTTGAAAACAAAAATCTTCGGAAATTTCAAAAAAAATCTTCTGAAAAAAATGAAAATACTTATATCTGATCTTTAGAAATCTTATGATTTCTGTTCGAAATTTCAAAAATCTTCTAAAGAAATTTAAAAAAATTTTTTTAAATTACTTTTGGAATAGCACTAACTAAAACAAAGTTTTCACTCTATTTTATTATTTTATTATAACAGTGTTTTTATCTTTTTATAATTAAATAACAGGTAGCTGAGATACAACAGAATTTTCAATATTTAACATAAATCATGACGTCATACGTATTTAAATTAAATTTAGATTAACATGGTAATAATGCTATAGCCAAGAAATAATGACAAGAATTAATGACTTTGGGATAAAAATAGATAGCAAATCGGATGTGATCACAAGATGTATTGGCGGAACCCACATCGAGAACTTCTAAGGCAGACCTGGAGATATTCAGGGTCGTACGAAGTCGCGTGTAATATAATCGACGCGTTTTCAAAGGTTTACGTCGCGTCGCAGTGAAACCATTAAAGCGCCCCGCGTCGCACCGTTGTTCATTTGGGTTTGAATAGGTCGCGAACTATCGGTGAGCTCTCGGCGTGAGTTGAGACGAGATTCGCGTTCCTCGAGGTCGTGCAAAACCAGCGCGATTTCCGTCGATAATTTATGGCGATTATTATTTTCGCGCGCGCCCGCGCGCGCAATGACTCGCGCGGGGGTGAGGAAGACCACGGGTGAATCAGATTTATCGCCGGTTTCTCTGAATTATAAGGCGGTACATAGGAACTGAATCTAAGGCTCGTAAGTCATGCCGACGTATCGTACACACGTACACGAGTGCACGCGCCTTTACCGCGAGGGAACAACGACAGAAGATTCGCGGCGGAGGTAAGGAACCCTTTGTTCCTGATTGCTGACTATCGTGTTTATAATTGGTGACGGATCGCGAGTTTGCGAGCATAGTTCTCTTCATATGTACCAACATTGCGTACGTAAACAGGAACGTATACATCCTTGTGACATCCCTCCTGAATTGAAGCTTCATTCCCTCCCGCAAGTGATCGTGTAGAATAATCGCACAATAAAAGAAATATTTGATAACTTTTCTAATATTATCATGGCAGATGCGATATTAAAATTATATAATAGTATAATGGTTCAATAATTTAAAAACAAGTTAAAAGGAAAGGACTCTACGAGCCAGAAGTTTGACTTATAAAATTGGTAGATAAGTAAAAAATGTCTTAATAAATTAATTGAACGATAACTTGACTATCAAGAGTAAAGTATCAGAAAGTTTCGGAACACAAAGGTCGAAGGAAACCTGAGACATACGCTGCGTACTACGCGCTCGTACTGTGAGAAATTGTAGATAATTACTCAACGAAAGAAAGGTATAGTATTACGCAACAAAGTGTTCATTTCTGCTCAAAAATACGCACGTACTTCCACACAAACAAATTACTGCGGAAGCTGTCGCCTTGCCTTGGGCGAAGCAAACGAAGATCAAACGAAGACAAGAATTTTCCTTTTAGAGAAAAATAGGATTACGAGAAAGTTGCAGCAGTCAAATCAAGAGAGAAAGAGAGAGGGAGGGAGGGAGAGAGAGAGAATGAAAAAGGAAGGGAAGTTGGGTGGCGCATATCGCTTGATCGTTGAGAAATCGCAGAGCGGATGAAGGGGGGAAAAGTCTAGCTTTACGAGTCGGCGAAGTGTAAGTTATTGTTTATGGGTACGACCGGGATGATCTATCGCGATGGTTGCCGGGCCACGATAGCGCCCAGCGCAAAACGTAACCGCCGCGACTTGCTGCGCTTAACCCCATTACAGAGTCACCGATGCCGGGACACGATCTCAAATACACACTTCTGAGGGCTGCTTCTTATCAGGAGAAGAACAGTCGTACACACTAGGAACCTTGTCATTAATCAGCAGAAATATTGTACTTTCTACCGTCGACGGGGACTCGTAAGACGTGGGCGTATCCATCGAGTTTTACACATTTTACAGAAGACATTTTACTATCGAAATCATATCACAACTAATACTATACGGTAAAATACACAACTAATAGAAAATAAAGCCTATTACGGACGAAATTGGATCTTCAGTGCTTCAATAATTCGGTTTATTTAATTTTTTGATCCGCTTCTGCTAAATTTTTATTATAGACTATCCAGTTGATATGAGTCGATCTTTCCTTCCTTAGACTATTAATTTTCTTCTAGTCATACTAAAACAAACTAATCCTAATATCGGGAAGAACATTAAGATTAGATGATCAGAGCAGAGGCTTCTTTAAACTAGCGAGGCCCCGAAAAAGACAAGGAACGCTCGAATCAGTGAAACTTTAAAGACGCAAACAATAGCATTTTTTTTTCTAATTTAAAAAAGTTAAAATCACGTTTTTTAGCTCCTATATTATACAATATTATACAATAGGTATGTAGCATTTTGGTTCTCAACTGTGACATATTTTTTGACAAAAGTGTTTCTGGCACTATTTTAAGCCATAATCCTTAAGCGAGAGATTACAAAGAGGAAATTTAAGCAAACTAAATAAATTTCAATTATAAAGATTAAAGTAAAGGCTGACTACACTTATTGTAGATCGAGGCTTAACGTTCTCCCTTTTTTCGCCCAAATCCTTCTGTTATTTCGCGCGGAATGTAACAGTTCATTGTGAATCGAACATACCTCTGTAACAAAGAACAATCTCGTCTTATCCGTTTTAAAGTAAAAGTCGTTAACCACATCAGATGAAAATGGCTTCGGCGAAGAACAATTGAGGCCATCGCGGAGTATGGATTTCTTTTAAACTCGCGGGGGCTCGAAAAAGATGGGGAACGACGTAATGCTGTCGGTACGCGCGATGCACACACAGACGATGATCGAAGCGCAGGATCGAGCAACACTCGTAATCCCGGTTTTCGAGGACACTTCTTGTTCACAGGATTCGCTGTATTTCCCCGGATG
The DNA here is from genome assembly GCF_024713525.1 of Acromyrmex echinatior. Classification (NCBI taxonomy): domain Eukaryota; kingdom Metazoa; phylum Arthropoda; class Insecta; order Hymenoptera; family Formicidae; genus Acromyrmex; species Acromyrmex echinatior. The sequence goes on along the minus strand of NC_141853.1, from coordinate 11,480,326 downwards.
ACAGCCGAACGCTTTTATTACCCGTAATCGGCAGTACTTAAAGCTCGTTCACTTGCACGATAACGTGCGGCGCCTTGAAAGAAATGCCAACCCCCCCCCCCTAATTCATGCCCGCTTGAAAAGGACGACCGCTCTGGTCGCGTTCCTCACCCGGCCATTAATTCCGCGCGATGTTGTGCGATGACGTCGTTACACGATAATGATTGTCAGCAAGAAAATCAATATATTTTACAAATACTAATTTATTGGAATAGTCGTTGGATGTTGACCATTTTTATGGAATTAACATAAATCTTCATCTGATACTTTTTGGTCAACAGTCTTATTATATTTTCTAGACAGTAATAGTTTGGTAGAAGTGTTATATGTTTTTTTCTATGATTTTTTGAGCAATAAAACAGAGCAAAATTTTGTATATATATATATATATATATAGAGAGAAAGAGAGAGAGAGAGAGAACGGTTTTGTTGAAATCGATCTAAAATTTTAATTAGTTACAAATTTGAAAATAATTTTGTTAGATCAATAAAATAATTATACAGGACATTCAAACTGTTTGTTGGAACGTCAAAAACTTTTTACAGTATTATTCATCATGCTTGAAATTTCTACAAAATTATTTTCGGATTGGCATTTAACTAATAAATATTTAATTTTTTTAAATATTTGATCAAAACCGTTCTTTTCATAAATATCCTATACTTATTTGTTTCAAATTATTATCTCTCCGCAAGACAGAAGAGAAGAACGTCTGCCGTGTCTACCCGCACTTAAAAAAATTTGTAGGATACTCGCAGATAAAGGACTCACGCTCTCGACAAATATCATCGCAGCAGCTTTTCGTGGGGGAGGGAAAGGGGGGGAGTGCGGGATGCCACGCGTTCTCACGAAGATCTAACGGGTGGCGCGACGGATTGCGCATTCCTGCGTCCAATGCATCCCGCACGACGGGCGGGCGAACGGAGACAGGAGGAGTGTGTGGGGGAGGGAGGGAGCGACACGGGAGGAGGGAGGGAGGGGGGGGGGGTACATAACGGAATGAGATTTCGCGTGTAGCAATATTTAATAAGGTCCTTAGCGAGGAAGCCACCGAGGGGTATAATAGCGAGAGATGGGTGTTGTGAACGCGTCAGCGGAATGGGACCACCCAACTGGGCCCCGTGCCAGAGGCCCCGCATACACGCGTGCGCGTACGTACACACACGCGGTCGGCGGTAACCCGTAGAACCCATGGGGTCCCATGGATCACTTCGCGTCCTCTCTCTTTCTCTCTTACCCTCTTTTTTTCTCTCTTTCCCATCCAATCCCCGCCCCGGGGAATGTCACTGAAGTCACCTAAGTCGGTAGCCGAATTGTTTCCATGCAAACGAACGGGCAGCGATTAAGAAAGTGTCTGACTACGGGCCCCGGAATGCCGGGCGGCTTGAACGGAAAGGGACTTATCGAGGTGTCCATCTTCGTTCTCTTTTTGTGTCTTCGTTCGTTTTGTAGAGCAAAACTTACACGGTGCTCGCACCGGGAACCGCGTCAGCGTGGAGCTTTCGTGTGGAAAATTTGAATATTGTTACTAAATATGAAATTGGAACATGGACTGAAATTTATTTGCTTAGAGAGAAGCATTATCCCTTCTCATCGCATCTGTCCCTTTCAGCATTATTTTTTTATTAACAGCCGTAATTACAGCCGTATTATATGATCATGATCGTAATTATAAATAAGTATTTAAAATCCTGTTATATAAATTTAGATCCTTGTTTCAGCAAATTTAAACGCCAAAGTTTTATTATTTACTATAATATAAATATTACTATAAATATTGCTATAATATAAATATACATATTAAAACTTAGTAGGTATCCGTACTATTTTGATGCGTAAGTTAGAATGCGTGGTCGTTAACTCATGTATCATTTGTGTAGATTGAATTTTACAGGAGCTGGAAAGAGAGAGCTCGCTTTCGCCGTTTACATACCGCTTGAAGAACGTTTATAGCTATCGTTAACGCGGATGATTATAAATACGTCGCAAAATGCAAGTGGACATCTTTATTTGACTTGCAAATGCGTTTATTCAATCTTAATCTCCGCAGCGTGGCGATTAGACATGAGAAGTGTGATCGCTGCGTAGCAACTAATTTATTAGGTGAATAACGTATTGTTGATGAATATTTATTATGCGAATGTTATATACGTTTCATTATCGCAAACAAATTCTATATCTTAACTTTATCTTTATTATTACAAAAGATTTATTATTACTGCCTTAATTGCGATACAAAGCTTTAGCATTTGCAAGTTTTCAGATTTTATTACGAAATATCAGGAATTACATTGTAAATATCAAACATTATTTGCTTTATTTTTTTTATAAAAACGCAATTATATGTGGTTTTTCTAAAGTATTTAAAAATTTAGATACAGAAGTGAAAATAATTTTATTAGCCTATCAAATTAATTAGGTAGAATGTTTAAATGTTGATAATAATAGTGCAATTAGTTTTAAATATGTTATATAATTATTTTGATAGTCCAAACAAAATTATTTCCAGATCTTTATTAGATACTTCAGTAAAATCATTTTTTCTCAATTACTCTATTCTAGCAATTTTGACATAATTTGCGGTACACCTCGTATAGAACGTCGTAAAAGTTTTACGTATAATCTATTGGGTTATTCTAAGCATCTCATGTTGCAGCTTTGAAAAGTATCCGGTTTTCTCTCTTCTTCTTCTCTCTCTCTCTCTCTTTCTCTATCTCTCTCTGTAATAGGTTGTCACGTAAAATCATAGCCAGCGGCGATCGAATTCGAAAATCTAAATCCTCCATACAGTTATGCTTTCAACTGCTTGCAATTAAAGATCAATAGTACGACGAGTAAGACATTACTATGTCAAAGACGAATTCTATCCGTGTAGTTTCAGTCCGATAACTTTAACGATACCGAAGTCTCCGAGCAGAACGTGTCTGTCTCTTAGGAACGTTTCTCGGCAGCGCATGCCGCATGCCGGTAATTAAACAGAAAATAGACGTTAATAAATTCTCATGCATGCCGACCGGTCAGATCCGCTGTCGTAAAATGCACCGTGGGAAGAGGGATGCACTTTCTTTCTCGGCGATACTCTTTAAACCGTTTGTATGTGCGATTAAATTTTTATCGCGCGCATGAATTATCTTGCGCGCAATGATCTTTTTCATAAATTATGATATATATATATATATATATATATATATATATAGAGCTTACATTTGAAAATATGTGTCTCTACAGCCTGTATTTTAGTTCAAAAGTCTGTTTTTTTATTCCTGCACTAAAACTCGTCCTCTCTCTCTCTCTCTCTCTCTCTCTCTCTTATTTTTGCCAAATATTAAACATGTACTTATCTCATTGTAAGTTCTAAAAGTATACATTAGTTTAGTCATAAATCTTATCAGACGTCGAAATAGAATGTCGAACTTGATGGATTGTATATAGGAAGTGTTATTTGCGAAATTAAATATCTACATAATTGGTCAGAAATAGAAATTAATTATTGTTGTGTTATGTAATAATTTAGATAAATAGTAAAAAATCTTGCGCTGATGTGAGTAAATTAAATTTTAGTAAACGATATTGCATTGAAACCACTCATAAGATATTCAATACGAGGAACTCTACATAGCAAAGTTGTTAAGAAAAATAGTTAGTGTAACATTTAGTGACGTTCCAAGTCTTTTTATTATAATACAAAAAATATATTTTTTAATAACTAATTTTATACCATCGCCCATTTTATTACTAAAACTTAATTTTATCGCTGTATAATAATTGTAATATAGAAATTATGAGATAATAGTAGAATTATTTAGATTTTGAATTAACTTTCCAAGCATAAATTAGGTTGAGAAGCACTGCGTTAGATGAGATGACGTTATCGTTAAATTTATGCAAGAATGTTGTGCGAGAAACGTAATGACGAAGGCGTTTTTAGACTGCACGGTTCGAAAACTATCTGTATCACGGAATTTCGCTTTTTCTACGTTCTTACATCGATCTGACTCTGGGGAAAGTGTTGTGCATTTACACGATACATTCATTATGTGTCTAATACGCGCAATTGAAAATGTAAATTTGACGCTCAAATTAACAATTAGACACGGAATTGGGCGATCGACTGCGCAGCGAAAAATGATCGACAATTACTACTGCCGTGATAAATTCCGTCACTGTAAATCAGTAGTTATGGTATCGTTGCGTGTTCTACGTACGTCCGTAATAATTAAGCGATGAAGAGAAGACTGACTACCTGATTACGCGCTGTTTACTGAAGATGGTGCGATCGATCGTCGGCTCGGATTGGCAGACGATAGTAAAATGCTGACCCCTCGATTACAATATCAAATGTAAATTCAAATTGTTAATCATGTTACATATAATGGAAACAAACCAACAGCTCGGGTATGTCATTGTTTTTGCCAAGTGGCACGTAATAATTCGCGAAAGCGCAAAACATTGAGTTTATAGAAAAGGTGTGCAGAATTATTTATGTAAAGTTGTAAAAGTTCTGCGGAAAATCGACAAAATTTCAAATTTCTACCGTTTCTATATTTAATTTATGACATTCACGGTTGTCTATCGATTTACGATGATTCAAGTGCAATAACCATTCAACGTGTAATTATAATCTAAACGCGGAATCAGCACGATCTTAAAATTCTTTTCAACAATACTTTTTGGAGAAAGAAGATCAAGCGTCTGATATTACACACCGAGTGACTTATAAGTATCAACGGCCGATACGATCCCGAGGGGGTTGAGAGTGACACGGTAATCGGGTGGATAGGAAGAAAAAGGGAAGCGACGGAGGGGGATCATAGGATCGTCGCGGCGGCGGCGGCGATCTGTCCAGCAGAGACGTTCACCGGTTCCTCGAGTTACGGAGTTAGATTCATCGAGTTCTGGGCCCGCTCTCGCGAGGTAATGGCCGATTTTTTGCTCGATCCGGAGACACAGGCCGAACCGGGGGCTTTTATTGGGGCTTAAGCTGCCGGGAAAAGAAGGTGGCTCCATGATAGATGCGAGCGAACAACGGCTACATGGGTGGCCTGCACCGTCACACACGGCGTACTAGCCACCCCGAAGACATTCGCCTGTGATACCAAATCGTGCATCGCACTTGTATTCGATATGGAGAACGCTGCGATGGACGCGAATCTTGGCGAATCTTGTCCTTGGCACTCGCGAAGGCGCCGGCGCCTCGCCTTACAATGTTGCGCAACATTCGGAAGATATCGATAGGTCTGTAACACCGATTTTATTAAAATTCACTGAAATTGATAAGTACGTCACCAATTTGGATGTCATTATTCAGCAATGTTATAAATGAGCTTTGATATGAGAAACGGGAGTCTTTCCATAATTTTACGTAATTGTAAATTTCATAATTATAAATAAATACAATTTACTTATATAAGTTTAAATGCAAATTCAGCATTACATGTATATATCTAACAGTTCCCTTATTTTAAAAAATGACAATTAAAAAAAATATGATTTTTTAAATTTATTACTATAAATAGGTTAAATAAACTTTATCCTACTCATCATTAAAAGTGAAATATTTAATTTTATTTAAAAAATCATTAAAAAACGTTACAAAAAGAGTTAAAAAAAATTGTCGAAACCATGACAATTTAAGAAGAGCAGATTTTTACGGGTTGTGAAATAAAAATGACAAAAATGACATTTGATCATGTTAAAAATATATTCTTTTCGCCGATATTATTATTTGATTAGTCAACAAATTTTCTATCAAGTTGAAGAACGGTTTTCCCCTTTTTTTAATGTTTTAAATTGCGTCATTTTTTAAGGAAACGATATGTCTTTGCATATCGAGAACGATCCGCGACACTTGTTCGCGATTTAATGATGAAGATAACGACGACAGTCGCGCGACGAATTGCTGAAACTCCGTGGTTTTTCTCGCGACTTTCTAATTCCTTTAAGGGATTTTTGTTACGTTTGAGCGAAAACGTGTTGACGCGGGGATCAAGCGTGAAATTTAATGAGTCGAAAACCACCAGTTATACCGAGAATCCGAATGCAGAGACTCACGCAGAGACTGTGGGTCGCTTAAACACCGTGACCACGTTTCGCGAGACGGCCACAAAAGCAAAGTATCGCGCTAACTGCACTTGAAACGCGTGAAAATGTCTGCAGCCGCTATGTTTACGATTACCGCCTTCCGTTTATTGCTCCCTTGAGAAGACACTTAGCCCCGTGTGCCGTGGAGAAAATTGTAAACTGTAAACCGGAGGTCTGTAAAGAGACTGTGCTCATCCACGGTGTGCTACAACAAATTTATAAACTGTCGTTCCGTCACATTACCGCTCGTCTCCACTTTTTATCTTTATTCTTGAAATATTTAATAAACACGATGATAGATAATTTAAATAGATACTGTATGTATCAGAGTTATTAGTATTAGTAAATGTAATTGATTCGGTTCGTGTAAATCTCTTCCGTCTGTTTCCATCAATGTAGGGTTAACTTTTCATCTCTTTTAAATCTTAGAATTAGAAAAAAATGAAGAGTATAATGTAAACCCAGATTAATCTACATTGGAAGAAACAGGTATTAGTGCCTAAAGATTTTTTATATTTTTAATAGTATGGTAAATTAATTATGTAATACAAATGAAAGTGAAAAAGATCGTATTTGGTCAAAGCAGATCTTAGTGCTTAATAAGATTTTTGGGTGAATTTTATAATTTGAAACAGTCCTGAAGCTGGAGTATATAATATCACAAATTAAATTGACAAAAAATTTAATATAACTGATCAAACCGAGCATTTTAAAAAAACTCTAAAGAATTTATTACAAAAAATATCACTTCGGCCTGAACTCGACCTTGAATCTCCTTCATTCCATGTACATGTCGTATTAAATTGATCATCAAGGTTTATGATGATAATAATAATCATATATAATAATTATTATTTCTTAAACAATAAAAAGTGGTAGCTAATCTCGTTAATGTAGAAAACGTTTTGCAGATTTTGTATTACGAATAACAATTTTATTTAATACGGATGCTTTTATCTACATAAAATTACCGTCTTATCCTGATCATCCTTGAATTATCAGTGCTTTATTTATTGGCTTGCAGCTTGTCAATCATTCATTACTCATTCGTCCATCCTTATTTTCCCAATTGAGATAAGTATCAAGTATATATAATTAATGATAGTAATAAAATAACAAGTCGCGTATGCACGCGTTTTTAAAAGACCGTCCTCGGTAAAGTAATTTGTGTATAACATGAAAATATCGATTCGACAGCGTTACACGATATCACTCACGCGATCGTTATATCTTTTTTCTCCTTCTTCGCAATGTAAATGCCATTTAATCGCTGAAACAGCATCTGAAAATACAAGCTGCGTGTAATTATCACGTTTACGTTACATATGTACGTACTTAAAAAATATACGGCGATTCCTATACAGTGCAGATTTCTAAGGAATTTCCTAAAAACGTCTAAAGGACGTTCCTATGTACTTTGATCTAAGTTCCTATGTTCCTAGATCTCTCGTTCCTATGTTCTAAGGATGTTTCTCAGATAAAATGTACTTTACTGGGATTGACATTGATTACTTCGCTTATTTAATGCATCGGCATCACTTACATCGAACGGTTGAAATTTTATCGCAATTTTGGATGTATCTATTCTGTACCACTCTGCATTGTAATTGATTATCTTATCCCAACCGATGTCGACTTCGTCCATTTCATTCCACGTGTGGGGCATGCGGGCCACCCGCGAATCGTGGTGATACAGAAGGACGAAGGACGAGCAAGGATGCGTATCGAGGAATCCTCTCCTTCGACTGCCCGCGGCGTGATTTTGTCGCATCATTATCGTGGCCGACATCGCCATAGAACTATATACGACAGTCAACAGAGCCACTAACGATTTCCGAGTGACTCTTGCCTTTCCTACTATTTCGCTTTCAGATCGTTCGACCGCGATGCGCTCGATTACGCCGATCTATTACAGATTATTAGGGAGAATATTGTGGAGCCGCGATTGATTCGGATATTTATCTTATTTTGCATGAGTCAGATTTGCTCGACGAAAAGGATCCATTAGATTCGCGTCGCTTTAAATTCGTTGCTTTGTGCGTATGCCTTTACAGAAATTTAATAGATAGTGGATAATTACTTATTTCGAATATTAAAAGCACTGTCGTTTGGAAATCTAATTTAGCATTGGTCAATTTAATACTGTAAGGTAGTGATTAATTATTTATTTTAAGTATTAAAAATACAGTTGTTTTTTTAGAAACGTAAAATACCTGAGTGCGAATTCGAACCAGGTGTCTTTTGTTTTATATCTTCTGAAAGTTAAAAGGGAAATTAAAATAAGTCTATGTTTTTTAATGTAAAATTTTTTAATAACCAATTAAAATTGGTAATATTAAATTTTCGAAAAACAAAATGTTATCCATTCAAAACTACGTGTAAAGCAAAACCAATTTTCTCAAATATCTACAAGTTGGAAATTTTGCTGATGCGAATTCGCATTCAGGTATCAATTACGGGTTGGCCAGTATTAAATTAAATTTTTGTAAGAATGTTATCCCCAGATTCAGTTGGTATCATTATCTGCAGCTTTTATATTGAACAAATAGATTTAGAGAACTTTGATTAAAAAAAAATATTTTGTATTGATTACAATTATGAAGTATGCAAGTTGTAAGCTTTATTATGTAAATAAATTATCGTTTTATTATTTGTAATATAAAATTTCCATGTAAAATCTAAAAGAATAATAAAGCATAACGTCATGTATGCTAGTAATAAATTTATTACTTCTCTCTTCCTCTCGATGGCATTATGTAAGCCTATTAGGAGGACACGAGATATTCGTGAAAGGGGTATAAACGACGTTTGAGGAATGCCGAAAGCGAGGAGAACCAGGGAGGTCAACCAGCGGTGGAGCAAAGAAGGGAAGCCAGAAGCTCGATGAGATCCTGGTTTTAATTAGTTGAAACCGACATGCCGAACTATCGACAGAATTGATGATGTTACAGATATGAACGTGCTTCTCTCTCCTGCAACTTCGTTTAGTTCCAAATACCCTTGTCAGTTTATATCATGTCTTCATATGTAATAACCATTTGCAGTATGTGAATACGTTGTATGTCTACACTGTATGTTTATGAAATGGAATTATATAGCGTACAATTATTGATTATAAAAAATTCAATTCTTTTTACAAACATTTTTAGTCAAGAAATATACCTACGCGATACAAAATATTCAATATTAGATATAATAAGCTAATCATTCTAATGCAATTAATTTTAATTATTAAACTGACAATGTATTGTATCACATAAATATATAATATAAATATATCTTGCAATGTGGGAAACATATATATACATATATATTGCATATTTTTTGTAAAATTAAGTACATCAAAACGGTCATAGAGAAGAGATACATAAGAAACATGTTGTGACAGTTTTCCTTTTGATCTGAGCAATTTGTGTAGAAGCAATTTGTGTATTATGTGGTAGGCGGATAATCGGGGTGAGCTAAACAAGCAGCGGATGAGAACCACTGGGTCGTTTACAATTAAGCAATGTAACCGAGTCGCAGACGCGTGGAGCGTCGTGTGTGGTCCCAGAGCTCCGGTCCCACCTCTCTCTTTCCACTCTTTCCACTACAGTACCACCACTCCGCGGCGGTGTCCCCACCACTTAGAGGTTCTCTTCGGCTGCTCGTTTCCTCCTTTTTGCTCTCTTTACCCCTTTACTTCCCCTGCTCACCGCAACTCTTTACGTTCTACGCTCGACCCGAAGATGGTGACTCATCCACCTATTGGCTACCATCGTTCGGGAATTCCGCGTCGTTGATCGTTCCCGACTGTCATAACTGAATTTCCAAAGAGGACAACACGTCCGTCGCGTCGAACTTTGATAAAAAATTCTTTACGAAGTCACTCTCGTTGAAAGTAAAGTAGCGATAGAACTTGTTGATGGAAAAGCAGCACATATGAAGTCATGGTCAATATATTGAGCTGTTGAACGGAATGGTGAGAGCAGTCACTTCTTTAAGTTTAATAGACAAGAGAGAAGTTTTATAAAAGTTACTCTTCCAACGTAAAACACGGTTATTTCATTGTCCATAATTCTTCACCGTTCTATCTCTATGAAGAGAATAAATGTTCTAGAATAACGGAAATATATTTCTACATTTATGAAAATACCCTATCTTTGCTGCAGAATATCACTTCTATTAACAGAGATATGTCATTATGTTTATCTCACATTCATTAGTTTACAAATATTTCATAAGACTCTTCGAAGAGGGTACCACAGGTTCCGCTGTTGAATAGAGCTGTGACGTCTAAAGGAGTTTACGAGGAGACATGTTTGGAGTTTGGACTTGTCCAGAGGCGCGGATGCGTTAAGCTGGACATGACACTATGAAACTAAATACAGATCGTCGGGCCCATCGAGATTCTCCGCGATTCCAAAAGTGTCACAAACCATCCTATGTCATGGGACCCTCTCACTTAATTTTCGTTAAGATCGATCTTACGGATCGGATCAATAGCAAGACAATATCCTCTTACGGACTTTCTTTTCTATCCACGATATCAGATTGCGATCAAATAAATTGCGATCAAATAAATTGAAATAGATTTCTATTGATTTTAATGAAAAATGGAACGAATAAATGGAGCGCCACATAATATTTCTTTTACTTTTTTATTGCGTAACAAATAGATTAAATATAGGATTGCGATAAAATTTCAAGTAATTGACAGTTGAAATTATTCATTGTGTCAAGAATACAAAGTAGATATTGTAGCTAGATGAATTGCAGGAAATAAGTGGTATTAAAGTAAGAGAGTCTTGTTAGCGTTACCATCTTTGACGATGAGAATGATATAATAGATCTTTTACAAACTCTTGTTAATTTTAATGAAAGTCCATTGAACGTCAATATTAATGATATGTAAGCAAAGAAGTAATATTGTTGATTGAATAGTTGGCAAACTAAATATTGATATTGATCTTATTACACATATGCAGACATTGATTCATGTAGACACTAAATTATTTCCACAGTTTCAATATTTATACTATTTGCAATAACATATTGCCTGATTAATATTTTTTTTTTTTTTTTACGAACTGAACCAAGTCGATTTGCTAGACAAACATTTTAATCAATGTCCTTCAAAAGTTACATAAATTTTAATTGTTTTTAATTATTTATAAAATTTCTCTGAAGCGTTATCTTCTCTCGTGCATAGGCGAGTGTCACGTCGCTTCAAAACAAAATATGAATTTTACGTTGACAGAATCGTCGAGTTTCGTGAATTGTACATCCTTCGCACCCTTTGCGCGCATTCCCCGTAATGTTCTGCACGGTTAATGAAGAGTTCGCCATGTCTCGGGATGGCAGCTGACGTTGCATTCATGCATGAGAGCGGCGCGTCCCAGTCATTTGGCCACTTGTGCGTCTAAAAACAAGGCAAACGCGCAAGTTTTGTCCCATCGATGCCCGGGGTAATGCGCCTTCCATGGGAACTTGGGCCCAGAAGAAAATTTTGCAGGGGGAACCGCGCGACCGTTGGCCCACACATCGTGTTGTCGGAACATGCGGATTGAGCCATTAAAAGCCTGGTTGAGGCCTCTTTCGGGGAAATTCGCGAGACAGAGAGTTCGTTATTATCGCCGCGGCGCGTCTGGAATTGCGCGTTAAGCAGTCTAGACCGAGGTATCAAGGCAACAAATAAAACCGTAGGAGTATTTTTAAAATGGGCAGGAACGGATTTTTTATGATGCTGTAATATAGTAGAATATTATCGATTTTTTTTCTTATCATTAGAATATTTGCGATCTTATAAATAAAGAATCTTTTTAATTTCTCCGTAATTTTAATTGTATTAGATTACATTATTGCTGGAATTATTATCTCATTTAATTATACGGTTTTCCTGAAGTATTCAAAAATTTAGATTTGAAAACAATTTTATTGGACTATCAAAATATAATTATACGTAAGATTAGTTGCTAGAATGTTCAAACTTTTTGCAAAGTTGATCATTATACTTGAGTTTCCCGTATAATTATTTTGATGGTCCGAGTAACAAAATTATTTTCAGATTAATATCTATCTAATTTTTAGATACTTTAGCAAAAAATTGTTCCATGTAACCTACATTATTTTTAATATTATTCTTTTTTAAACAATATCTTATAAAGAGAAACGTAATCCTTATATATTTTGTGATTGCCAAAAATAAAGTCGTATAATTTTCTCTTATCACATTAATATCGATAATCATTTTGTATCTACCTTTCAATCGTACCACTACCAAGAGATACAAAAGACGCATTTTTATCATAGAAGGAAAAGAGCGGCACGAGAAGAAGATCGACCATCAGGCGCGAAACCCCCGCCCTCCCCCATCCTTTTTCAGGGAGATAATTTATTGGTCAATCAAAATGACGCATGGAGGTATAAGGTGACACGTCAGCGTACACGGCTGACCATTAATTTTAATACTCGTCAGCATCAGATCTTCCAACGTTGCTTTCCACGGTTCCTTCATCTCGGCTCCCTTCCCACCCACCGACGGTGAGTGCGTATCCATCGGCATCGGCTACCGTACGACTAATGCCTCGTTCGCCAACGACAATCATCCTCGGAGATCTCTCCGGTCTCGCTCCGATCTCTCACGGGCCGCCACGAATTATTATCCTTCTCTTAATCCCGGATCGCCAAGCGTGAACGCCGCGCCAAGCCGCGCCAAGCCAAGCCGCGCCAAGCCGACCAGGTGAGGTATAACGCCAGGAAAAAGAACCATGCCACGGAGATACGATCGGTTTCGAGGCTGCCGTGACCGGTCGACGCGCGGATGTATATCGGCGCGGTGCGCTAAGAACGCGTCGAGAGGAATGCGAGTGCGAGCGCGGCGTGTCGATTGATAGCGCGACGTTCTTATCGGCCGTATCTACCATTACGCATTAGCCGCTCGTTCATGGAGGTCGGTCGATCCGCTGTAGATTTTACCATGGTCTGTCTGACGATACGGCTTTTATCGTTTAGTTAATGGTTATTGGCGTGTCAGTAGGTGTACGTGTAATAGATACCGGATATTACAATAATTAATATAGAACCACCCCTCGTTTTACTCTACAGTTTAAATCCATATAAATTTTCGGATAAGCCATATTCTTTTGCGATAACCAGCTATTAAATAACTAAATTAATTAATTAAGTAATCTTTAATCATCATCTCCCATGAGAATATTACACCTCCCACAGTCGTCTTATTGAGTACAGGAAAGCAATGAAACTTGTTTACTACTTTCGTAAGAGAAATAAATCCGTTAACGCCTTCAATTTCTCGTTCATCAGTTCTAAGAAGGCTAACTACTTTCGTATACAAGCGGCAGGAAGTGCGGCGATATTTAGATAATGATGCCAGCGTTTTCTTATCAGTCGCGTAACCGGGTTAAAAAATACTACATTGCTGCGGCTTCACCGGAAACGATTTCGGTTTATCGTTTCATAGACACGACTGAATATATTATAATAAAATATATAAATTCGTCGTCTACACAGTCAGCAAAATAAACGCAATGGTTCTCTATGTACAACAATATACGATTTAATAATATTTTTTAATCCTTCACTACTTTTAGTATGGCACACTGGAAGTATTTCTTTTATTCTTCGCTATGCTATAATTTTTTTATTAACAAAGATACGTACATTTGCTCGTTACCGATATATTCCTTGATGTCTAGCATTTTGATTGAGAAAAATTTATTATACATACAATAGGATGTTTATTTTTACGCGATATTTTTTACAATATGTGATGACAAAACGATATAGAATGACACCGAAAAGTTAATAATTGAAAAATTCAACAAATAAACTGTTACGACATCGAGAGATTCTTTGATACAGGAGAAACTCCTATGAATTGATAAGTGGTCTAATTCTTAGCCCGAGCCGACATTGCACTAAATTTGGGTATGCTTATCTTCGGCTAATATCGCCTCATCGAGTATTCGAGAAATAACGAGAACTCATCGAACGAATCACGAAGCAAAGATCAATGAGACGGATGTATAATATGAACCTGGGTTCCTCTTTCCCATTCACGAGGAATATACGCGGTTCTCCGAGAATGCCGAACAGAGGTCGGCTGGGGTTAATGCCTGCGTACCCCCTCACATGCATCCGCTTTTCTCTTGGTTGTATCTCATTTGTAAAGATTCCGGGACAAAGGAGCAAGAACGATCGTCTTTATGGATCTGGCGTAGCGTTTGACCCCCCCCCCCTCCCCCCTTCCAGTGTCCAAAGAGGCATCGTCGGATGTACGGACAGACAGAAGCGCGAGTCTGTCAAGTACCGCGATTCTAATCTGACAGGGACGTATTGGGCCCCGCTGACCACTGGCGGGGTCCGATCGGTCGTCGTATTATATATACCTTGACTATTATTAATCCTAACCGACCAGCATGGATTTCCATACATTCCCGAGCGCCGAAACGCGGTCGATTTCGACATTTCATCATTAAATCCGAACGTACACGTCGGAGATCCGCTCGAAAGGAAAGCAGATCTGACGATATATTCGACAACGACTAAATTATGCATATATCTTTCTTTGATTAGTTATTTTAAAGCTCTCTCTCGTATGAGAGAACTGCTTGTAAAAAGAACCTTGACACGAAACATTTTTCTTCATGTAAACATGAGCGAACAAAAACGAAATTAATGGTACTGCCACATGTAGTTGAATATGATAAAAAGTATACGGTATTCTCATCTATTTTTCAAGATAAATTATGATTTAGCAACGTTGCGCGCGGAACTGCGCTAATCATTAGTCATGTAACTTGCAAGTTTTAACGACTTTGTTTATTTCGGAGTTAATAATGACTGAGCATTTATATCCCGAATCTTAAGGAAACCTTATTGGGTCAAGACAGTATCGATACACCTAATCGTCATAGCGTTAAAGAGAGCCATTTCTTCTCGTGGACACGAGGGTATAACGGAAGTCTAGTCGAAAGTGACTATCGTCGATTATTCGTCATGTCAGTCCTTCCACTCTGCTGTAGCTTGTACGTTAATGTTACCTATTACTTATCAGGCATCCCTTTTGACAGCGACGTTCGAATTTCGATGTTCCCTCGGATATCTTTGGTTTTCGACCTTTGAATTTCGACGACAAAAATACTTAATTATAATTCCGCGAAGAATTTTAAAGTTTATTTACTTTTATTTCAAATACGAAAATATAAATTTTTTTTTTGCTTTCGATTCAAACTTAGAAACTCTCTCTTACTGTTATCGAAATGATAATTTATCGCAGAAGATAATTATATCACAATCATTATCATTATTATTATTATTGTTATTACTGTCATTAGATGATTGTATATGTGAGATGTTCGATCCTTTGGAGCTGATGCCAAAATTTTTAACACATTTACTGACTTATATTTATATTTACCTATTTAATTCATATTAATTAAAAGGCGTTAATTAATCAAGGAATCAAAATGGCGTAACTCGTAAAAAGGAACAAATATTAAATCGATTGATTTTAATAGGAATAATCCAAATTTGCAAATATAACGTAAAGAAAATTGAATTGTTCTACACTTTTGAGACAAAGAGATTTATTATTAAGTGGGCCTAATAATTACATGTTTTTAAATTATATTATATATATTCTCAAGATGCCGGAAAACGGACTCGTTATTTAAGAGTTGCGTTTAGTTTTCTGAAAAAAAATCCGATATTCCCTATAAGCAATGTAATAAAATGGTACGAAAAGGAACGCGGAGACAGTACGTACTTTTGCGTGGACAGCGATAGTAGGGTTAAATGAAGTATGACGCGCGTTAACCGACACCACTCGCGATCAGCGTAACACACGCAACACACGCAACGCGTTTACGGTATAACGTAGGCGTGGCTGGCTTGATATCAACGATGGCCACCTTTCGACTGTAAATCAATCGATATCTCGCCTGCAGGAGGGGCTTTTCATGGGGCTTGTACGATGCCTGAAACGAGCCGGGGGTGGAAGCATGCGCCAAATGCTGAATGCGAATCGACCCGCCCCGCCGCTTTCATCCGCATAGAAATCGTCTCGACCATCATTTTCGCTTTTCTTTGCGACGTGCTGAAATTTATAAAAAGATCCGTTTTTCTACCTTTATTTTATTTTCGCTACGAATTATTCATATAACAAATTAGGATGCAGAATCTGTAAAAATTTACATCATAAACTGTAAATTCTACCTGTAATCATTATTTTCTTACGTTACTATGAATGAAATAATAAAATTCTGAGAATCAATTATTTTGAAGTTTATTATAATTTTAATAGAAAAATAGTTTTATATAAAAAAATTTGCAAGTATATTAATTTTCTAATTATGTTTCTTCTATTATAAATAATTTTTAGATTTAAAAATTTTTTAAAAATTGTGGAATTTTTTTTTATCTAATAAATTTGGTAAGTTTAATATTATTCAAATATGTAATTTATTTCTCTCTCTCTCTCTCTCTGTCTTTCTCTCTCGCTTCAGTGACGTAATAACTTATTTACCTGTTATGGCCATTGATCGTGACATATCTCGCGGATGACATGTCGCCATGTCATAATTCATTAATCAGGTTTTTCGATTCCATACACAGCTGTTGACGTCTGTCACAGGTTATATACTTTACCGAACAAACATTCACGTGACTGGGAGAGAGGTAGGTGTCGACGAAATAAATCATTGCTCATTGGCTTGATAATGGGAATATTTAATTCGAATTTAAATAATCTTACAAGTATCAGTTGTCGCGTGATCGTTCGTATGCGCTCGCTACGCTTCATATATCATACGTAAATAAATAGCTAAGTTACATTTTAAACAGTCTATCGGGACAACGCCGTCGCTAAATGGTAAATTATGTACAAGTCGCTCCGCGCGAAATTACATATACAACACACCTATACATAGTTCGTCTCTATTTACTTCTCTCTCTATTATGTATAATCTTCTATTGCACGTCGCAATCACTCCAGTGTTTCGCGATATATAATATCTTACATTTTTACAATAAATTAACGAAAACTCTTATTCCCCCGACTTTTATTCGTCCAATCCCGATTCTTCATCGTCACCAGACGATTCTCTAAAATTTCGTGTAAACAATCTTACCGAAAAAATTGGAAAAAATGGCACTTGTTAATCTCCTCCATAACAAACTATAACCGCTGCATGCCATCGCACGATACATTAATCTGATTATTCGAGTGTATTTTATTTCTTCAACAAATTCGATCAATTTTGCGAGAAAAGTTTATCTAATAATATAAATATTCTCTTATTAAAAAAAAATTCACTTCTTTTTCTTCCAATAATATGAAATATTATTAACTAATTCTTTTTTTCTCTTATTTTTTTTTGCACGGCAATATTTTATACATCTCAGGAAATTCGTTTGTTTTCTGAGACATCTTGTATCGCCGATTACTTTTCTCCTACAAAATCTGATCCAATTGTACATACTACTGTCTAGAAACGTAGTATTTATTTCATCTCTTCCCAAAGCGATGGCAAGGAACGGTAATCGTAACTTATTCGCATATCCATTTCAGTAGAACTAATTTCCTGCTCACGATTATTTTAAACGAGAGCAAGCGATATTTACCAAACTGTTGTTCTATCGGAAGCTCTAATTATAAGACAAGAATTCTTCGAGTTGACTCTGTCTAATGAGTTGTACTAATACGTCTAGCGAAATAAATACTCCAGTCTTTTATTTTAAGGAAGAGAAATGACAGACCGTGTCGACTTTGGTCCGCTCTACAAGTTTTTTTTAATTAGCTTTTTTTTGGCCTGATATAACTCTCTTTAAAGTAATACGTTATATATTTATTTACTTTTTAAATAATATATAAAGATTTACATCGCGCTTTGGTTGATTTACTTTCAAAAACCTGCAAAATTAACAAAGTATTTTTTCATAATATTTTAATTTTTTTGCAGAAGAAAAATTATCAGTTCCAAAAAGGATTGTTTCATGAAATTTTTACAACAAATGTTTTCCGTATTGGAAGAATTTTTCACGCTAATCTGATATCTCCAGGTTTCATTTATTCTTTAAAATTTCTCTAAAAAAATCTTGCACAAAGAATTAAAATCGAATAGAAGATTCGACTTTCGCTTGTGGCTCCTTTGAGGTCAGAAACGAAATTCAGGGGATCAAAGTTGCAACGTTAGATTTTTCCGAGCGTTTAAGTTTGCAATCGTCATTTCGCTTGAAGTTCCGCGGCCTGTTCCTCTTCCTCTTTAGTAAGCGGTACTGTCGAATGATTATAGAGCCCCTGTGCCATTAGCTGAAGAGCCAGAGGATTTTTCTGGCCGCTGGCTTTCTTGATTTTCGCTCGCTTGTTCTGGAACCAGATCTTGATTTGCGCCTCGTTCAGACCTAAATCCCTCGAGAGTTGCTGTCTCCGTCTTTCCGTCAGGTATCGGTTCTCCGCGAATTCCCTTTTCAGTCTCGCTAATTGTTCACCACTGAACGCGGTCCTGGGACGTTTCTCTTCAGGGGTTCCACCGCCGCGTCCGTCTGTCCTCTTCACTCTTCTCGTACGTGGACCTGAAACACGAGATGGTTCTAGCGTTAACTCGTATCTGTCAATATGTCCGTCCAATGACATCTCTTGACAATGCGTACAAAAGTATCATGTTGAAACAACATAAAGAAGATAACTTCGACGAACTTATTCATTTTCACAAAAACATATATAAATATAAGTAATCAATATTGTTTTCTGTTATAAAGATAGATATATCATAAATAAGCAATTACGTATCTTCGTTCAGATTAAATTTTCTCGAAACGATATTCTTTTCCCTCATAAAGTTGTCATTTTTTTTTCAACGCTAGTTTCTCAATCGCTGCTGCTGTTGCGTTAAGGAATAGAATCTCACAGATGACTATACACAAAACATCAGGTTTTAAACAATGCTTCGCAATGCGGCTTTACAAGCAGACATTGATTCAGCAAGTTTACACGCCGATAAATCTGAAAAATTAACGAACCACCGGTCGGCAAGTTTTACGGCAACTTTTATTGTAGGCTTGTCTTAAGTGTTTTTCTCTCCGGTGCGCTAAGGTCTAAGTCCGGTTATGCGAGTGTGTGTCTTCTATAACAAGCTAGTTACTTGGGAGGAGCCGCGCGAGGTCGGAAAGTTCGTCGATGGAATAAACGTCCGACTGAAAGGATCGTCTTGCCGACGAAGTAAATCCTTCCGTCTCGATCCTACTTGCCTTATCACGCTTGCGGACTCGTTCGCGCGAAATCACCGTGACGTCGGACGGACCAGGCAGAGCGGTGGCTTTATCATAAATCAAACGCATTATTATTGCAGCCATGTTGCGCATCTTATGCCGACGCAACGTCACTATTCGCGCGTTTACGTTGCGTCAGCGCAAGCGCTTGGGATCCGATCAACTTCGTACGAGATTTCGACAAAGAAGTCCCAAGGTAAGTCTTGTCGAGATTGAGATAATTAATATACAGAATAAGGGGAAAATATTGAATAATGCAACATGTATATTCAACTATTTTTATACGAAAGATGATTTGAATTTTTTAATATAAAGAACTATTCTGAATTCGGTGATATTTGAAATGCTTGTTACAATAGAGAGCTAACCTTAATTTTGTAAAAATCTCTAGGACATATAAAGTGCTCCGTCATTTATTTATTTTTTAGAAATCCTATAATAAGAATTTGACAAAAACATTTGCTTTTTTTTCTCTCTTACAGCTATCCCTTTTCTTTTCCTTTCACTTTCACTTTCCGAAAATCTACAAAGCTATTCGTATACGGAGAATTAATCAAAACACTATATATTTATTTCTACTTTAATCAGACTGTTATTACAGGATCTCTTTATTTTTATCAATATCACATGTTTTGTTTACGGTTATTGGATAGCCCATTGTTGTAGTAAATCCTTCGTTTAATTGGCAAAAGTGAAATTCTTTAGAGCTCGTTTAACTTGAACTTTCATGCATGTTATCATAAGAAGGTGCGCGTTGCTTCGCCAAATAAGGGCCGCGCGAAGCGCACGATCCTGGACACAACTCGATTTTCCCAGCGTGACTACTTCCTCTCGTGTGATTCCCGCATGTAATTCCCAACTAATAATTCACAGGATAAACACTGTATGCGACGCGGCACGAACGCATCGCGTTTATACGGCACGCACCACCGGTTATATAATTGCGTATAAATCAAATCATAACGATCAACACTAACGTTATCGGTCGGTCCGATCTGCTGATATTCATTGAATATTCCATGGAAATTTCGAGACCGTCTCGCGATGATCGGTTTGCGCCATACACATTGCCTACTTGCTTTCAAAGCGAAAAATTATATATACATGTCTTCTCGCGTGGAGAAAAAAATGCGTCGACGGTTCTTGCATGATTCTTGTAAATGTTTTTATGCGACTTCGAGCCACACATCGATCACATTGCGCGGTGCTTATTGAAGTTAATAAAGCTGACTATCTCGAAAGCAAAAAAACGAGATGTTTTGCATATACTTATAAGGAATTTTTACGATAAATATTTTTTCAATATGTATTGTTTTTTTTTTATACATATCATATTTAAGCCTTTATTACTCCCGTGGGATGTCCAACATATCCCGGCCTTGTAAATTCGCTAAATGTATAAATGCCATTTTCAATTTTTTTGTATTTATCTTTATTTAAAGAATATATAGAACATTATCAATCTTTATTTCATTATAAATTATCAAAAAAAAAAATAATAATTGAAATATGTTAGAATATCAAAAACACTGCACGCAAATAATTATGTTAAAAAACTTTTACGCGAGTTAATGTAGAGTTAATGTATTTATTTAATAATTTTTTTTCTCGTAACTTTATAGAAGTTTGTATTTCGAAAATTCTATTTGGTATTTTTTAATGAATTTTTCGACAGACATACTTCATTAGATCTATTGATTTTTAAAAGGAGGAGTCGCGCTGTTAAAGAATATCAAACATTAAAAGGGAAATTTCTTGATTGCTATATCAAACATTTTGTCTGTGACCAGGCTTTAACAGTCGGTCAAGAGAGATCAGAAATTACAGGCTTGTGTGGTATAAGTCGCATTGCAAATGATAATTATCGAATGTTGCTGAGCGGTAGTAAATTACTGTCGACGACGAGGGTCGTCCGGCACGTAAGAATTTCGCAGTGAAAATCGTTTTACAACGCGTAATCATTCAAAGCTGAAGATCATAGTACATGCTTTAAGTAATATTATCGGAAAAGCAGTTTGTTCCGCACGATCGAGCATTGGCGGACGTTGTCGAGACTTAAGTCGTTAGTTTCCCGTCTCCGATTGGCTCTTACAGCTGGCGACGCGATCGATTTCTATCCGTATAGTCATAAAAAAATCTCTCAAGAAATTCATCTTCGTCGAGCTCGATGGCGTCCGTAAAATATTTTACAAGACTGTGACTGCTCGCGACGTAATGTTGTTTTTGCGTTTCGCCAGACGTGCTAATATTTAGAAAGAAAAATTTATCAAGATATGTGTAACGATAACATATGTGTGATATCGCTGTATTTGTTGAACAGTTACATCTTTTGCGCGAGTTTACATAATCAATTTAATAAAATATATAGGAAAAGCATCTTCAATTTTCTGAATTAGGACTGCTAAGGATGATATAAGGTAGGTCGTCTATTATGGGATAGGTTCCCAATATGAGATAGCAGAATTTCTGCTAAACTAATAACCGCATGTGATGTTGATTTTATTATGAATTTGTTATTCATAGAGCGAAACATATTTAGTAAGAAACTCATTATTAGATCAAGCGTGTAGTAGTTGTGAAAAAAGATTTTTGAAATTGGATGTTATCGAATTTTATTGAGGTTAGTCTTCAAATTGTTTTATTATATAATAAATAAATATTTGGTAATAAATGGTAATTATCTGTTATTAATAGTAATTATCTATTATACAATGTTAGAGGTATACAATTAAGGTTGTATTAATAGGAAAACACGTGATATAATAATTTGTTTAACTGTAAAAATTAGATTTGGTGATCATGAAACAGCAAGGCGTGGAAGTTGTAATATGAGATACTTAAAGTATTCCTAGCAATATGTGAGAGCATCTAAACGATTCAATATCTCAAAGCAATATTATCGAATTCAATATTATTGAATGAAATGTTAAAAATTGATTGATTCTATTGTTAAGATTACTCACACACCACACACACACACACACACACACACACACACACATACACACACACACACACACACACACATATACACATATTCACACACATCAAAAAATTATATAATTATTACGTATAAATTCATAAAATCAAATTCTTCGTTCCTACTTGTATGTATAATAATATAATAAAAGCATGTATAAAAAACTTATCTTTATTTTTTCCTTAGTTTTGTATGAGATATCACTTACAAGAAAACCCTTATATCTCATATTAGAAACCCATTTTTTGAATGAGCAAAATCAGCACTTTCGATAAAAAATTTCACATACAACAAAGTATAATTACTACCGATCGCTAATTTTAGGTGGCTAAATCTTAAATATATTTCTCATAAAATTGACACGAAAATAGGAGTTAAGATTGCAAATTAAATAAATTACAAATTTTAAAAAAAAGGTATCTCATATTAGGCGACTTTACGTACGCAGCTAGTTGACATTTTAATACCCCGTAATATTACACGAATGAGCTTTATTCATTTTTGTTAAATTAAACTTTCAAGTAGACTTTTAGAGAACAAATGGAAAATTCTTGACGCATAAAGAAACAGAAAAAAAAAAGAGAAAAATACATGAAAAATACGAGCTTGTAAAAAAAAAACGAATAAAGCTCACTCATCGGGATATCGAGACGTCGGCTGGCTGCACTAAACGTACGCATATCATCCTTGGCAGTTTTCTCCTCCTCAGGAATGACTGAGGTAACGAACAGCCGGCAGTCTAATTACTTAAGCGAGGCAGTCTTGCAGTCAAGCGCAGGAAACACGCGCTGGGAGAAGAGCTTCTCGTGCTCCCCCAGACTCCTCTCTCTTCTCATTCTCGCCCTTTCCTACTTACGGTAATCCCTCTCCAAAGACTTGAGGGTAAAACCAATAATGCTAAGACGCCCTTCTCTCGCTAAGCACAACCCCAAAAGTACCGCGGCGGAATATCCGGCGACGTGCGGCCTCGGAGAAACACTAATTTCCTTGTCTCACTCCTAGAGATAGACGTCAGCTCGTAGCTCGGTCTGTCAGTTTAATTACATTTTTTCTTCCGCTGCACAATCGTGCACGCGCACGAGGACGCGACTATGTAGCGACATGACATTTACATTGCTAATCAGTTCAGCTGTTACGCAGAAAACGCATTGAGTGATTTAAACAAACATTACTGATTACTCATTTGCATGTGAATAATTTTATTGTAAAATATGAGACAGGACTCGATCTCCGGACGTGGAAAAGAATGAAAAAGTGTATCGTTAAAATTCACGCCGCGCATAGCGAGCATCAATGTAAAGGATAAAGTTATAAGATTGCTCGTCTCCATCGGCGATCGACCGCACTACTAATTTTCTTGTTCTATTCTTGAGATAGATGTCAGCTACTGGCCTCTAGTTTCTCCTTCAGGCGATTCCCGCGTAACGAATAGCAGTCGCTATTCTAGTAATCGCCCTTTCAGTCCGCTGTTCGACTTGCTCGTCACGTTGCTTTTAATTACATCCGTATCGGCAGAAACGCGAAGAAGGCGCAGTAGAGGATAAAAAGAGAGTGTGGTGTCTAGAATTCGTTAAAAATGATCTGTAAATTAGTAGGATTCCGCTCGGAGCAAATGGCCGACGATCGTGTTCGGAGAGCGAATTGCGTTGTTCCGCGTGCACGTTAAATTTAAAGCAATATTTTAAAGCTCCCGTTTATTCGCCACTACTATTTCAGAATGTAACATCCGAAACGAGAAAATGCACGGTAAAAATTCTTACAAAATAATATATATTTCAATATTATCGACTTTTAAAATATAAAATCTCCTTTTGTTTCGTTAATTCCAAAATAATCGTATATTTGAAAAATGAACTATGCGTAATCAAAAAACGAAAGCTATATTTACAACTATAATAAATAAATTGTCAAGTTAATAACATATGTATAAAAATAAATATAATTTAATTTCTCCTTGAAAATAGTTTTCGGTATATTTCGTAAACGCGACGTGACAAAATATCGTGAAATTAACAGCAGACATTTTAGATAAATTAAAATGTATTAGGTGTTGGAATTAATTCGTAGCGTTTTTTAATGAAAGAATGTTATTTATTTCACATGAGCATTAAAAAATACATTAATGAAAGTACTTCCCATCACTTGTAAAACGCTACGAATTAATTCCAACACCTAATAATCGTCCTGTCTTTCAATCAATTTGTAGAGACAGACTTTATTATCCTCAAAGCGAGAAATCTGAATGTAGAAAGCTGAACTGCAATTTCATTAGGCAGAATTAGAAAGTACGAAAAACAATACGAGACAGGAATATTTCAGAATTCAGAGTTGTAAACTAATAATAATCGTAAACTCTTTAACGGCGCAGCTTTCGCTCGAAGTCTCGCGCCTTTCTTCCTTTACCCGCGGATCTTTACGTCTCAAACGTCACTCGTGACGCGATAATTACAGTGTTTATGAACGAAGCTCTCCGTATAGAGCGTGTCGACGACACAATGAGAGTCGGCAATCATCCTGGATGATGCACCCGGACGGGTAAACGAGTCTCTCGGTGTCGGTTAGTTGCGCTTCGGTCTCGCTTTCAGATAGACCATGCGCGATTATAAGTGGCCGTAGGCGAGATAAGTCGTACACTCACGAATTGCATCGTCCTCGATATGTAAAGCGATCTACCTCGCTTACTAAAGTGCCACTCGGCCTCTCTCATTGCCTCGCGTACCTATCTCTTTTTATTGTTAGCTTTTTATTGTTTGCGCGGAACATTGATACGGAACGTCGCCGGAAGGGAAACAGCGAGCGCAAAGTTGAGAGCGTGTTAATCTTGTCTTTGCGCAATTTATCAGGACGATCTGCGCGAAATGATGCGAGTGACAGAGGCTGCGCTTGATGTAAAAAGTTGTCGGGATAAAAACCTGCGTGTTGGTTTCGGTCGTTTAAGTATTCATGACTAAAGGCGGTCCTCTCCTTCTCCTTCCTCTTCCTTCTTCCGTCAACTGATGTCACCCGGCGATTATGGTGGTGGACTAGCATTGACAACTTAATGATAAGTTTTTGTCGTGCAAAAGACGCAATAAGTGATTATTACATTTTAATGAAGCACGCTTGATCGAGATTTAGTTTAACCAACGTTTTTTTTTTTTTTTGCAATCCCACAATTGCGAATGTAATTTCGACAATCTTACCTCGTTATCATTGTAGACAGGATATTAAATAAGACAATTTTTGTCGTTTTGAAACAGGTTGTGTCGCAAATGTAAAACGCTTTAATTAAGTGAAGAAAAATCTTGTTCACCTTCGCTACAAACATTGAAATTGTCCGGTAAATCAGCATTGCGTTAAATCAGCATTGCTGAAATTTATCACCGATAATTATGATATCCTCGTTAAAAGGCGGTGAGTTGATACGTTAATAGAATGATACGAAGGAAGAGGACACTGTCGTTAAGTCGTTAAGGCCATTGCCTCGATGCAGTTGGCAAAGACGCACTTCACTCAATTTTCACCAATTAGACCCGCAAGCCCGATGACGATCCTAATTATACAAATAAAAATGCTCTCCACTGTAACTATATTAACTCCAGATAATTTTGCAAGGAAGATTTTGAATTGTCTTTCCTTTGTTTCGGTAGTCTACAATTTATCTTTATGTTCTACTATTACGACATTCCAAGCAATCATACTTCTAAACATCCTTTAATCTGATACAACACGATAATTTATAACAGCAA
Source organism: Acromyrmex echinatior (assembly GCF_024713525.1). Lineage (NCBI taxonomy): Eukaryota > Metazoa > Arthropoda > Insecta > Hymenoptera > Formicidae > Acromyrmex > Acromyrmex echinatior. Next base: position 11,454,225 of record NC_141853.1, on the reverse strand, counting down.
AAAAACGGCTTCAAGAGAAACATAATAAATGTGAAGTATATCGGATAATGACAGGAGAAGAATCAAAGTGAATATAAAGATTGGCCGATCAAGCGAGTCGCGTTCTCGTCGCGAATCGGAATGGATCGATCAAGCGATCGCGGTTGCGGACAGTTGCGAGAGCCGATCGACTTGTCCTTTCCGTGAATCTGATCGTCTCGTCCTTGTGCGGGTACGTGTATCGGGATATGTAGGAACGAGCCGCTTGAGTTATGACTACGGCCATTACTTGGGACAAACGAGGCTAAGCGTGTCGACACGGAGTCGAGCGGGCAGGTCTCTTCGATTCTCCCGAGTCATTCTCGACTCTCGAGAATTACAAATGCCTCCTCTCTCTCTCTCTCTCTCTTTCTGTCTTGAGTCATGAGCCTTCAGCATGCTCGCAACTCCCGATTGACAGTTTTAAGGCCCAACGCTGAGCTCCGCATCAGCACTCGTTATCCAGGACGCAGATTCCGCATAGACAGTTTATGTATTTCCTACGTTCGCCGAGCAAATATATGATATCGCGAGCGGCATAGCGATACCCTGTAACCCACATTTTCGAATTATTTATGTCGCAAGGTTTTTGCGATCCACGGCTGTCTTCGCTTCATGCGTCAATGCCGATGGTATTTCAGAAGTATGGACGGCCGGGGGTATAAAATGAAACGCGACGAAAAAGGTTGTTTATGACGGTACGATTCTAAGGAGGACTAATTTCTCTCTTTCTAAAACTGAAAAAGTTTTATATCAAATAAATTCCACGCACGTACAAAGAAAATAGATCGAGAGAGAAGCAAAAGCTTGAAAGTCAGCTAATACGGAGAAGTAAATGTTCTTAAGAAGTATAAAAAAAAAAAAAATTAGCGTCTCTTCAAGTCATCATATTCATCGCAATGTATTGCGAAAGCTGTAAATTAATCTGTATTAATTTATTTACGTAATTACAGGGCGAATCACAAAGAGGTGAAAGTCGTCTTACATTTCGATGGAATCAATCTGATTGCAAACCACTGGATATCCATACGCGTCATTGAGATATCGATTTAACGCAGACATGCCCAGTGATCGAGCACGGGACAAGCTTACACAATAAGCGTATTAATGGCTTCGTTCAGAAAAGCTCACGTTCCCCGATGCCATTTCGTCATTAGTCTCGTCTAGCCCAAGTACGGCTCGTAACCGCCGTGGGTCGTTACTTACTTCGTCCTGAGAACAAAAAAGAAAAAACACACCGATTAAAACTCCTGTCTTTCCGAACAACTTCATCAAATGCATTTCATTATTTTACATTTATCCATTTCAGTCTTTTGTGCACACAATGTCGCTCGTTAATACATCTTATATATAAACATTGTTAATAAAATGCAAATACAGTCAAACATCAGTATTATTACAATTAAACAAACTCTAAGATTTAAAACAATTGTAGAATAAACATCCATCTATATACTGCAGTTTCAGTTTTCATCTTGTTGAACCGTGACATGATTTTTCAGGCAAACAATACTTACTTATCAATGTTAGAAATTTTTTATTTGTTTGAGACATTAGATATAAATATCGTTTTTACTAACAAATGGATGGTTTCCCATATCGAGGTTAGCTGGATCTCTTATGAGATCTTCGTTAAGGTGTTTTTGAGTTAACCCACAGAATTATACGAAAAGTAATCATTGGATTCGCGACTATATCCATAACCATAAATAATGATCACTGATTGGTCACTGGTCGATCGTTACTCGAGTGTACGTGACTACGTTTACGTTTCCATGGGTCGTTAACTTGTTTCCATTAAGGCGCGGTCTTGTCTGCCTCTTTTCCTTTATCGCCATTTCTTTCCGTCTCTTTCCCTCGCATACGTTTCTTTACGTCGATTAACTATCATCCGATTTTAGACGCGCGGCATGTGTATCTTTACATTACGGCGATTAAGCGCCATTCCGAATGCGACCGGTATTTCTTAAGTGATTCTTCAGTATAAAACGCTAGTACGTCATGTCTTCAAGCTTCTATATGGGTAGAAATATTTTCTGGCGCAATCATTGTGTTGTTACGTAACTCTAGTCACGTACTTTTTCATGATGGATTTAATGCCACGAGTTAAACAGTCATTTAAAAGTCAGACAGTTATTTAAAAGTCTGATTTTCAAATGTATATTTTAAAAGGTTCATTCAAGATTTAAAAAAGAAATTGAAATTTTATACAATATTGTACCTAATCGTTCTTTTTATTTGACGGATTTAACAAAACAATTATTTAGAAATTCAATTATACGTTCAAAAAAATCTAAATATACATTTTAAAAGATTTATTTTAGATTTAAAAAAAATTGAGGTCCAAGATTAAAAAAAAAAAAATTAAATCTAGAGTTTGAGAAGGATCTATCTTTCAGAGTTAATTCTCTCTCGAAGGAGTACAACTTACGATAATAAGCAATCAAAAATTATGAGACATACGCGAGTAATGCGTAGCTCGAAGAGACGATTAATAGCTTCATTGCATCCTACGCTGTCGATGCAGAAGTACCGGTTTTACCAACAAGACCGCCCCTTTCTTATTCCTCTTGATCCTTTCATTTGCTTTCGATCTTTCTCTTCCTTCCTGACATCGTCACTTATTCTTTTCGCAAAGCAATCAGGTATGTAATAAGCAACAATAAATTTTATGCATTCTCCACATATCATCAATTGCAGCTAATCATTACCTTTCATAAATCTATAATTAGTTGCATCAATATTTTTACGAATTGCGTCAAAACGTATACTTTGCGTATACTTTACATTCGTGCGATTATACAATTTCTCGAGCTGTATTGATTAGCATCGTACAAAAAGGATCGTACAAAATGTCTCTTTACTTTGGATCGCGGATGAAAGGGTTTAGAAAGCGGCGATCTGTCCTGGATCCCAATCGCCAACGTGGCGCAAAGCAGGAACTATAATCTCCCAACGTCTTTCGCCATTTAGTTTTCGTGTAGCCTCGATGTTATTTCGCGGAGGAAAGTCACTTTGCAAGGATCATTGCGCTCCAACGCGCAGTCACGATCGCCGTATTGCTACACATCGTCATGTCTTATATGTTGTAGGCGTGACCGGCACTGTTGAGATCTTTATCGCTTTGTCATTATTATTACGTTACATATCGAGATTACATCGGTCCCCTTCCCCGATTAGGAGAGTGGTATACATCCAGTTAACGAGAGACATACGACTCCGTAAGTTGGTTGCTGGCGAAACAAAACCACCACGACGACGCGCGCGACGTACATTGTTCTCTCACGTCGTGGAAGGACTTGATATGCGCTCGCGCAGTTATTAATTATTACATTGAGCGTACCGAGTTATCGTGCAAATCGTCGATCGTCACGGCGATCGTATCTAGTCTTTCGATGGAAATATGCAGAGGAATTCGAGACTCCGGTAGCTGATTCGCGTCAACAAGCAGCCATATATAATAGGCATCTTTGATTCATTGCAAAATATATCGAGGTTTGATGAAGAGGATGCGCCTCGATAAAGTTATCGCCTCACAAAGCAAAAATATATCTCAATAAAATTTCTCTTTTATATACATACATAAACAATCAATATTCTTCTTACGCTCGTAATATTATAACACATTTACGACAAAGACGAATTTAATCGGCATGAAAATCCTTGAGAAATACGCAGCAAATATGAATAGAGTAAGAAGGAAAAGAGAGAAGATTATGTAAAATTTATTAAACATGACAAGTAAATAGATTTATACCGATATGCATGATTTAATTTTGAGGCCATATGATTATTGATTTATAAGGCTATCATCTTACAAGAAAATTATTAACGTTTTCATTCGAGTTATAAACGAGATATCGTAACTTTATGCTGAATAATGCCGTTCTATTCCTAGATATTCTGGACGCTGACGTAATGACGATTAATTGAATTAAAAGCAAGACGTACAGATTCGAGCTTCGTTCGCGGATGATTCGCGACTGGCGCAACGCGTGAGTGAGTTACGATGTCGATGCACATCGATGCCGCTTAAATATCATTAATCAATGAATTCACAGCGTCGACCGAAGAGGAATCTATTTCCAGCGAACTAACCATCATCAATGGCAATTACGGCATCTCATAAAACGACGATATGATTCTACACAGTATATTTTAAAAGACATCCTGAGAACATCCTCTGGACGTCCTTAAGGCGTCCCTTGAAGGTCTGTGCTACGTCGAATCATTTCGTCTCGCATCTTTCCCCACGTCTTTTCCCACGTCTTTTCCACGCATCGGCGTTTCGCGCGAACTGCTCGCACGTGTTGCACATCGCATCGGTACAGACTACAATCGCGCGTGTTCCGGCTATAGAATCGCGCGTATACCACGATTTAACGAGCAGTTGGCTCTTATTACCAGTTGGCGCGCCGCGCCGTCTCCGTAGATATACATCTCGTAATCAGATACTACTAACTCGCTCGCGATCGCTCGCGATCACGTAAGCCCCGCGGATCCCATTATATGCCGGCGAGAAGCCGACCTCATAATGCGAGCTACTTTGGCACTTTAAACTTCGATTACTTCGCGACAGTCTATACCATCTCTTCTGATCGTATTGACATCCACAGGACTTGCTCCGAGAGACAAGTGCTGATAATTGCGAGTGAAAAAGAAAAAAGGTATCATCTCTTGGAGATTTCGTTGTCACGTCAATTTAAAGATCTCTCTGGAGCTGACAGTGGGTTTATTAAACCCATTTAATCATAATTCTTTTTGTCAAAAATATCACAATTTAATTTTTTTTATATTACATTTGCAAATTTGGATTATTCTCTCATTAAGATACATTTAATTATTATTATTACACATTTTATTAAATAAATCAATTATTTAATATTTAACTAAAATTAGGGCTAAATTAAATTTAATTATAAAAAACCTAGATATCTTTAAAATTGACTGGAATATCTCCACTAATAATTTATTTTTAATAATTATTACATATTAATTAACGTAAAATTAAATTTTTATTATTAGCTCTTTTAAATTCGAGAAATTTAATAAATTTATAAATTATATTTTAATAAATCCTGCATACAAAAGGTACACTCGATTAAAATTACTTTTATCTAATTAAGATATATTTAATATTCATTCTTTTTGATTTCTTGAAATTATTTAGTGCCTCGACTAGATCGTTCGAAACCTGAAGCGAAAAAAAATTTTCAATAACTATGCAATCTATACCATTGATATTACGAGGTTCCAAATTTTAGGTAAAAAAAGGACATTGAATCTTTCTCTATCAGTTGTCGTAAAGTAGAGGTTCACTTGCACATTCTGTACTTCAACAGAATCAGATAAATGTACGTAGTTTTCACAGAGAATTAATTAAATGGATCCTACAGACCCAGCCATTAACTGTGTTATAGATTTTGGCGTCAGCTCGGAAGGATTCAAAGTTCATTGCTTCGCGCTAAACGTACACGAAACGTGATACTTATCGGAGTTACCATTTCGTCGTACGTGATTTGTTATCTTGTTGCTCGTGCGAAGATAAGATGTTAAAGGGACGGTGAAGTAGAGACGTAATCCGTTTCGCACGCGGTTTCCTTCTGACGCGCGAAAGGTCGCGCGCGTTAACACGCGACGCGCAGTTCCGTGCGCGTTTTCGCGTACACGCTCCACCGTGTTATTTATCCGCGCGCACGTTGCACGTTTGTTCCACCTTATTTTCAAATGCACGACATTATCTCGCCTCGTTGAGCGCGACGGGATAAGCGCGCGTGAGGAACACCGTGATTATCTGCGCTACCACGGATTAGGTATATTCCTCTTGGCGATTTTCTTGAATGCACGTTTGATATTTAACTCGCGAGATTCGTTCTAAAATAGATAATATTAACGTCGCTGACTGATTTATGGAAAATGATTAAATCGAAAGACGGCTTCCCTCCTTATATTTTCTCTACTATCGCAATAAATCTCTTTATTTCTCACGATTATCGAAAGCTCGCTTGAGTATCTACCGAAGAGAAATTCTCTTTTATTCTTACAGTTTGCAATCACTTAATTGTTATGAATTATTATACAAACGTTATATAAATGTTATAATTGCCATTTCTCCTGGATCTAAATTTAAATCATGTCAATTATTACTTCTATTTGAAGTAAATATCATATTGCCGCTCCTATTCGAGATTGCTCGTAGATCTCTTCTCAACAGATACTGCAACAGACATTTTAATCGCCCCTCTCTATCCAGACTGCTTCCTAGTTCGTGAATTTAGCAGTTTGATTAAATCTCACAGACGCGTGTTTCACTTTCCCTCGGTCGGGAGTTATGTTTATCTGATTCCCGGTCGAGTCAATACAATGAGAATGCGGCGCAATTAGTATCTCATTAGACAGCGCGACTGTTCTAATTCCTTAGTTTCGCATTAGAAACGTCACTCCGCCGTGGAACGTAACGTGACGTTCCCTCACGCTACTCTTCGGCTTCTCTCGCTGGTGTTCACCCTTTCGCTCTATTACGTTCCCTTGGCTTCTCCAAGCATGTGGCGAAGAACTTGGTACGCACCAAAGTAAACTACCACCACTCTGCCTCTCTTACATGATGATTGACGCGAGCCGGCTCGGTGTCGGCTCGGAACGGTTATCCATTTACCGTTTCAAAACGCTATCGAAAGTGTATTCCGTGATCCTTTAATAAGAGAGAAAAAAATTTCCTGTCAAAATTTAATTTTATTGTTATTACAATTGTATTTTTTATTGATAGATAAGACAGAGAGGAAAAAAAAGGAAAACTTGGTATTGGCGAATTTAGTGATAATGTAATGAATTTGATAGGTAAAAGAAAGAAAGTTGATGGTATACGGAAAGATGAATGGGATCAGATATTGTAAACTACAAGTCCCATTCTTGATTGTATACATCCTGAATTGAATAAATACATTCTATTCTATTCTACGCTTTTAATTGGCCTCTTTGTGATAAAAATAAGAATTTTAGATTAATTAAAAATTCGCTGATATTAAACAGCTTTCGAATTTCCATTGCACACGTGACAAAACAAAAATCTCTCCTCTTTAATATATAATTTAACGGTTCTTTGATGTGAAATAGTGAAACTCATAACGTTTATCACGAAGTTCAGTCATAAGAGAAGAGGCATGGTTCTTTATCACTGTCTTCTCTCTATTCCGACTCTGTTCTTCACGAGCCACGTGCCCAGGAAGTTGCCGTTCGCCGATGTAAACTATCGCATTTGCTAACGCGGCTTGAACGAAACGAGGTCGCAAATGCGCTCGACAATGTATTATAAAAGCGGTGAGTTGATATGAGATATGACTGGGTAGACGCGCGAAAAGGAAGGATGACGGAATATCAAATCGCTGATAGGCGACGGATGGGGAGAAGTGTGAGGGGTAGTAGAGAAGAATCCGAGAAACCGGTGGCAGGACCAGCTTTGGATACGCAGATGAGTGGAAACAAACAACGGAGCCTTCGTTACGCGGCCGGTTAAATATAGGATACGCACACTCGAATAATAAATGATGGCCGCGCATTAGCGCGCAGTTAAACGAGCGTGTAAGTAGAGGCGCGCGTTGAAGGATCGAGCGCGAGCGAAATGCGCAATTCCATTATTTCCCGTGAAGGCTAAACTGTTTTAAACAACATCGCAAGAACCATTGGAATCGCAAATGCGTAAGCGCGGTAGAGAATAATTATGGAAGAAAGGTGATTTCTAGTAATTAGCATATATATAAACTCGATGATGCTGCATATACATATAAGATATACCGCGCGTATTTACATATTTATATACTTATTTATAACTGTTGCCGTTGACAGGACTTTGCAACGGTAGTTCTTTTCACTGAATAATCATCGATGTAAATTTAAAAAAGCGTTCCAACTCGCGCGAAATTTTAACGTATTATTCCATTCACTACGTATATCTCTATAATAAATGTTTATCCGCCAATATAACGTTACTGCGAATTACTGTGCATTAAATGCGAATGTAACGCGTCTGTTTACATACGATTTTTCAGCTCGGTATTTGGTAACATTATCAATGAATACTACAATAAGATCATAATGAACTCAAGTGTTCCGAAAAAAGGAAAAAAAAAACAGTAGAGATATTCGATAAATTCAGTGCAATAAATTCCGATCGAGAGACAAATATATATATATATATATAAACACGATGAATGTTGTTCACGAATGTGTTTTCGGGTGACATTCGAGTAGTCCGAATAATAAACAAAATATCGACGATTTTAACGAGCGCAGGGAATTATGCAAAAGTATAAACTACTCGCGCGTATACACGACGATCCGTGCCGACATAACAATACGCCTTATACGTGCATCGAGCGATGAGGCGTGTAGGCGTGCAGATCGAATGGTAATTTACGTACCTGTACGCGCGGCGCACGCACTACGACACGCACTACGACACGCGCAATTCGCGTACACCGAGGGCGAGCGTAGCGTGAAGAAAACGGAAAGGCGTGTGCGTGCGCGTGTGCGTGTGCGTGTGCGCATGGAAGAGCGAGTGAAAACGCGTACGCGACGCGAAGGAAGGTACGTGAAGGAGGATCGGGACAGGAGGTGAGGGACGTAAGGGACGTAAGGAAAGGGGTTACGAAGAGGGGGAGGACAGGGACAGGAACGAAGGGACAAGGAAAGGATTGACGAAACGACGGGAGCGGGAGAGAAGGAGATAACCGCGGGGTCGGACCGGGTGGTTGAAATTAATGTTGCCCGCTTAATTGGAGCCACCGAAGAGTGTGCGTGTGGCCTAAGCGGTTCTCAACTCGCTACATCGCGACGATGTCTTACGTCAGTCTCGGACATGTTCCGACGATGACCAGCGCGACTTTCGACATTTAATCGTACAAGCGTCTTCGAAATTAACTCCGCGTAATTATTCTTCGGTGGCACCTGAATTACCGTGAATCAAATTGATATGCTGAAATAATAAATGGCGCGTGATTTTTATGTATAAAATTTATTTTAATGAAAATCACGCTCTGACACAACATTGATTTTATTTGTAAAATTTGCTTTATGTCAATGTCTTTCTTAATTTTTTATCTTTTAACGTATAAGCTATAAATCTATAACGTCTTGCTTTTCTCTTACACAATTTCTGATTTATATATAGTACTCATTTTGTAAACAAGATGTTTATAAGATAAATGATTTATCGTGATGATGACTTTATTAAAACGCCGGGTAATCCCGTCGAGTCGGTGTGTACAGATTTGGTATATGGATTTTGAATGCGTTTACTGTCATAGAGCGATTTATGAAGTAGTTGCGGTCGAAAATTTGAGTACCAACGCTGGCGAGAAAGTAGCGAGAAGATGTTTCACGAGCAGGTTCGCAGCAGGTGCCGATGCCGGGTGTTCCGTGCAAACATTGTGAGCGTTTTGACTCTCCGTCTGATGATTTCTGGCCTCTTCTTCTCGGGATGAATCTGATCCTCGACGGAGACGCGACTTCATTCAAGTGTTTTTGCATCGCGGCGCGATACTCGTTATTTGCAGCAAGTCCAATTGCAGCAAGAACAACACCATCGTTAGCAACGTCGAGAGAAGAAATGAAATCGCAACAGACGAGACGAATGGACGACAAGTGCGAGTAATCGTTCTTCCCATTGTGAGATTCTGTACAAGTAACTTTTGGACGGAGTTCCGAGAAGTGCCTTCGCTTCGATTCAAAGCGTTGCAACAGCGATGAATTGCGATGAAAGACGAGATGAATTTATGCATAAATCATGAACGCTTGTTCGCCTAATAAGCAGTGATATCACTACGATCCGAAGTGTGATCTTCTACAGTTCGAAACACGCCGATTCGCCAATAGGCGATGCCTTTCAAGCGTCACGATCATCTTTGCGATTCTAAAAACGATCGCCTTTCCGAGTAAACCTTGAGATTATCGGGCTAAGCGAGAGTTCTCGCTGCGATTCGAAATACGCTGCACGCGTCAGCGATATTGAATGACGGCCGGGAGACGAAACGGATCCGCCTGTGCAGCGCGGCTGAGATTTCGTCTCGTCGCGACAGGGAATTTTGAAAGTGAGCCTTGAGAGATCGTTGAACGAGTCATCGATGCGATTCGCCACAGCGAGCGTGAGAGAGGCGAGAAACTGAACTTGCTTCTATAATCCTGGAAGTCGAAGGCTGCTGTACCGCGTCGTCGTTCCTTGAAAAGAGAGGACGCGGCACGGCAAATACATAAAACGGAAAGCATGGAACATACGTCGCCGTTGGAACATTTGCTGCCTCCGTCATCCGGTTCGACCACCTTATACGTTCCAACCCTTTCCCCGCCTCCCTCTTTTTCTTTCTCTTTTTCCCTTTCGCGCGCTTACGAGCCTCGTCTCGCAAATGTCGAAAGGGAGAGACGACCCTTACTTATTATTACTTACGGCTTACGGGGTTTTGGCACGCGAGTGGAGCTAATGTGTTAATATAACGTATGGGGGAGGGGGAGGGGGGGACGGCGTGGCGCGTATCAGCGCCCACGTAAGGACACGCATGTACACGCGTGCACGCGTACGCACAGCCGCAGCGGGCATGGGCCGCGCCATAAAGTCGACCCACTCGATTGTCGCCATCATTCTGCCGTCGTCGAATTGCGCCCGATTGTATTCATGAAGGTTAAACGCCGTTCGTCTCGTGGTAATTGCGGCAACGCGTTCGTCCGTTCGCTTCACACCGTTCTATTATCGCCGTGTTTCTATAAGCTAATGATCTCTTGACAGAAAGCAGATGAGGTAACAAACAAATTCTGAATGTCAAAAAATTCAAAATTGATGATGAAACACAGGATATGGATCATTTCGTTATTATCGTAATTTCTATATTAAAATAAATTAATAATTTATTCGTTCGTGAACATTACATGCACTTGTAAAAAATGTGTGCACGGATTAATATCGTAAGTGTTAAATGTAATTCTTATCTTGATATTAGTATAACATGGTGTGGATTTAATTCCATGATTTTTGGCAAAGCTTGTTTGCGGTTTAAATTCACACTGACACTTTTTACAGTGTATGAACAAAAGTTAAGTAATTTTGAAGTTGCGAATGTCACAACATTATACAATATTGTATGTGTTATATGTGTAATGTATAATCCATTGACATTGGAGTGAGCATTTTTAACCGTTGCTCTATAATTTGTAAATTTCATTTGTAAATTCGTCCACTTAGTATCTTAATATCCTCATAAATTGGCAGCGTCTGTCGTTGCGATGGCGGAGTCTCGTGGCATCCGTTTTCACGATTCGATTTTACGATTATCGACGGCCATTACGTACGGTGAGATTTTTTTTTTTGTACGCGCACTGGAACAACGATAGCATGGTCACGCGACAATCGGTCACGGAATGCGAAGGCAAGAACGAGAATAAAATCGTGCCCTCCCGTCGTGCTATTACGTGGGACGTGTCCCTCTAAATTTGCCCGCTCTTAAATCCATCACGACGCATCGCGTTGATCGCCCTATTAATCGCGATATTCACGCGTACATCGGCCTGATGCACACGACCAGCACGTGTTTTATGTCGATGTGATGTAAAAAAAAAAACTGTCCTCCGAATTGACTGCGCGTTGATCGCATTAAGAGGCAGAAGAGTCGAGATTTCCAACTGACACGAGCGCGAGCGCGTAATTTATTTCTTTATTACGCAGTAAAATGTTCAACTCGATAAGAACGATAGATTCACGTGTTTTCGAGAAATAAAATAAAATTCGTCGAAGGACAATATAATCCGAAATTGATCGAATCTATTTTTTAAAGGATTTTGAGACAATTGAGTTCTTTTAATAAAGACCAAGAATAAAAAGTATAATTGCAATAATAATTCATATATGAATATGATTTACGTAAACTGCGGAAATAATATAGAAATAATATAGAAATATAATTTGATGGAATACAAGGCTGATATCTTGTTGATATCAAGATGTGATTTCTATTGCACCGTAATGCATACATGTATCGCTATTTATAAGACTCGTTAGACGATGTTCGGATTTTTTAAGGACTTGTTGAACAATCAAATGGACTTCGAATGGGTGTGTTTAGTCCCAGACGGGTGGGCCCCGTTGTGGAGGCGGAAAGGCGCGTAGGCGGTGCGGCAGATGCAAATTGGCCACACCAGATTTCGACGATACATCTTAATTTCCTGGCCTACCAAAAGTACCGGCTCGTGCCAAGCGCCAGATTTACGAAAGATTTCATCACGTTAACAGGAAGGAATCATGCGTAAAAACAAGTATGGGACACGATTGTTCAATTAGAAATTGAACTTGTACACGGAAAAAAAATGTTGCTGGCTAATGCAATTTGTTAATACATACAAAGGATTTGCTGTAGCTAATATAAGGACGTGATAGTATCAAAGTGCATGTCTATTACAGATCAATTTATTTGGCAGCATGAAGTTAGTTATCACATTGTAGGATATGTCAGTGTAAAAGAAAATTGTCTCTACCACAGCTAAATATGGTTTGCTGAAACTGTATTTACTGCCAAATTGTCTGCGCAAAAAACGTTTGCTGCAATGATCAATAGATTGACAATATAGCAAAATGCTTGTCTGTTACAATGATAATATTTAGGGCTCACAATTAATGGAAATTAGACCTCGCAGATACGTTAGGTATCCATATGTTACGACTGGAATTTAATTATCACACGCAAATTTTTGCTGCTGCAACTAATCTTTTTTTTCCGTGTACGAATATATCAAATATAGCAAGCATTGTACATATTGATTTAACAAAATCATTAAATCTTTTTATTCATTAATAATTAATTTAAAGCCCTTCGCAAAGTAATAAGTAAAAATATGGAAAAATTGTAAAAAATATATAAGGTAACTAAAATTTCATAAATATAAAAATAAATTTATATATATATGTATATCTCAATTAACTGTGAACTTTGAACCATAAAAGAATTTCATTGAACAGACTATTTGGTCTTAATGAATAAACTAATTAAAATAAAGTAAAATGTAGACTTTAAAGATTTAGAATCTAGATTTAGAATTAAAGAAAAAAAATGTTCTTGCTCTTATTATAGAAAATCTAAATGTTAGATGTACAATTAATTTTTTCAACATTACTATAATTATTTTTATAAAATATATCGAAACATCTTTGAATAATCAAAATATTTTTTATAGAAATTTATGAAAATATGTAAAATTTAATAATTCTCTCTCATTATATAAAAGTTTTTTCTATTTTAAAACCTTTCTTCCCTTTATTTTGTTTTTCGGTCCGCGAAAGTTATGCATTTTTTTTTGCACAACGGAATTAAAATCTAATATGCATAATTCTCGCTCAGATTGACACGCGTTTGTCGAGAGACCCGACATCGCAATTTGTTCCGATGGGCGAATATACGAACATGTGTTATCGGTATGTTTCTCATTTGTGGACCAAATAAAAGACAACGGGTACACAAGACTTCAATCCCACGATTCGTGAATACATGGGCGGCATTCGCAAGGCCATCTCTCCAGGAATTTCGTTTCCAGGAACAAACTCCTTTCCGAGTGGTCGTATTTCGTATAATATAAGTGATCAAACTTTTGAGACTACTTCTTCTGTTCTTTGAAATTAGGCGCTGCCAACGTTCGTTAAATCATTAAACTTTGACCTATTATCTTCTTTCTGTTTTCAGCGTAAAAAGCTACTAACAAATTTATTGTCTTCTATCATTATTTCACGTAGTTCATTATTTTTTATCGCAGTAGTTCTCTTTTTGCGAATAAATTTAAAGACAAGACTTACAATAAGCTCGTATATGTCGTGCTTTAAATTCAGACGGTTACAATATTACTTGTGACATATTGACAGCACTCCGCAGTACACTTTGTATTCTAATGGTTAAATTTAACTGTTATGAAGATTTTTAATGAACACATAGAAATGTGGGTCCTCGTGGTATCAACTTAGATACATCTTAGGCAAATAGTTCTACCGTGGTGGTCGTAAGATTAAGTTTAATTGGGCGGTGGTCCCGGTTGAATTGAGATTTATGAAGTAAATTCATTGTTTCGAGTCGCCACTGTGGACCACCAACACCGATCCAGCGCTCGTTTCCTTCCCCGCGTCCAGTCCACCGCTATCAAACGATGTCCCCTGTAACGTAGTCCACAACAACATCTGACAATCCAGCTACTGTGGGCTATCCGAATAAGAAGAAGCCAACCTAACGGTAGCCTCTACATCATCTCGACTTCCTTTATTGGGCTGCCTCGCGTTAAGATTGTTTCCTGACGAATAAAACGGACGTAAATCGAAAATCTAAATTGGCAGTACCTTGTAAAACTGAACTCGACTATCCATCATTAAATAAAATCAATTATTATAAGATTATCAATTATTACCAGATTGGAAATTGAACAATGGCATATATTTTCACCGATCTAATTAACAACACAATTATTCTTCTGTGTAACAATTTCCTTTTAGTAACTACTACTGTGAAAGAAAATACGAGTGGATAATATAGCTTAACTCTAAACTTCATTCGACGCTATGAAATTATGATCAATGCCATGCACTTATTCCGGTCAACTACCGTATTTATAATCGAGAGCGTAATCTGAGAAAGGTCGCCGGATCAACGAATCATACGGAATAGATTGTCATGAGGGCCGATTTATTTGTTGCCAACGCAGATCCGACTGATCAAACAGAAATGTTCCACGTTGTCGCGCCGGATTAATTCGGGATTAATAATCTTGACGGGGCGTACGTTTAATTGAAACACGTTACACCGCACGCAGGGCCGAAACCTACTCGTGTGGTCTTGCGAAATCACTTAATTTCGTGGCTCATATGAGACCACGGTGAATTTAATATACGCAGATCTCTCCGTGACGAGGAGCCCGCACGGGCGGGTTGACGATAATGATGAGGGAAACGGAGACGGAGAAAGAGAACAGCGTGACGAAAGCCAGCTAGGGAGAAACGTCAGGAGACGTTCAAAGTCGGATGAAGACAGATATGCGGCGTGCGCGCAAATTTACTGTCGGCGCGTTCCTTTCGTATAAAGCTCGTCGAACGTACGTACGAATATCAGGGAAATTCTTACTTTCAGAGAAATGTTCGTTCAAGCGACTCGGAATATGCGCAAAGTAGAAATTTCCAACGTTAAAATATTCCCAAACTATTTGTACGTGATAGAAGCGTGACAGATACGATCGTTCGACGAACAAACATTAATATTAAATCGTCATGGTAGTTGACGTGAGGCGAATCTATATTTGTATCTCGTGTATGCACGTAAAAACCTTGCTGACAGCTTGTTGCAAATAAATACAGTTATAACGCGACATCGTAATGATAGACTGAGATAAAAGAAAAAGGACATGATTACATGTTCTATCGAGTGAGAAATGAATTAAACAAACATAAGGATCGAGAATGTAATGCGGTAATTTTTGACACCGGTAACTTTGCTTGCTCGATAAAATGGCATTACCTACGTGTTAACGGAACCGGACTATATGCGGCACAACGCTCAATTTGGAACAGCCTCGGTTACGTATAGGGATACGCATGAACGCGCAAATGCACGACGCCACACGCATGTTAGCTGGGAAATGCGATTTTACTCTTTGCTCTTTTCACGGCTTCTCAAGTCGCGTTAGCTAGATCTTTACTCGGTATATCTACAAAAGACTGCATCATTGACCGCAACTGTTAATGAAATGATTAAGCCAATCTAAAAGACATTTACATATAGATTAAATTTACTTCCTTGGTAAATCTTTCTATCGTAATTTTATTATTAATAATCTGAACAATAATAAATTTTATTTTTTATTTTTTTATACTCAAGTAAAATATATATATATATATATGTATACATATGTAAGTTTTCTAAATTTTACAAAATTGTCAGCTTCAATTTTCACTTTCAAAATAATTTGTAATGAGAAGAAAGTATGTATTATATAAATATGGTGTAAACTTCTTCTGTTTAATAGATGATAATTCAGAAGGGATGATAATAGTTATAATATTGTACATAGCAATTTAGAAAAATATTGATAATTACAAAATTTTGATGAATATATATATATATATATATATATATATATCTGATTCTAACTAGAGATTGTCAAAGTTGTTTTTCTATGTAATATGCGATAATATTAATTTCTCTTCTTCATCGTGATTCGTGCAACAAATAATTTACACAAAAAGCGAGGGGTCAAAAAAAGACGTAATCATGCGGCTGTAATCTCTTTTCATCGATGACACTACGATACGAGGTAGATTAGCAAAGTATCATGTGACCAGTCGTGCTTGGAATTCTCGTGGAATTTCAGGGTCTATGGTTTCTGCCGGTACAGAGCGCCTCGAAGAATTTGCTACAGTGAACCATCCGAGACTTTTATGGGTACATCGCGGGACTCGGCCGAGCCATTAGAAGCTTCGTGATTTGGTTCATATAATTCCCAAGAAGAATTCTTGGACTTGTTAGCCAAATCTTGCTGCAGGATTTATCATCATTTAAATCTAATATTAATAAAACAGATGCTTAATCGTTTTCTTATGTTACTAAATATATACATTGTCAAAGAAATTTTCTTTCCTTTATCACTATGAATATATATAATCTCTCTTTTACATTATTCGTTACTTTTTTATTTCTTACAATATTTTCTACTTTTTTACACATTTTTATTTAAAAATATCATTCTAACATATTTTTACGTAAAGTTTAACTTTTCTCTGAATAATAATATATAAATTGAGTTAAACGATATTACAAGAAGATAACTTGAAAATGATGCGGGCCGTGGTTAAGACGTTGCGGGGTCGCGAGACGACAGGCTGCGTCGACCCCACCGAAATAAATTTCAGAAGGGACATTTTGACCCAGACCGTCTTTCAAGTGTTAACGGGCTCGTTTCAAAGCGGGTTTTCGTGGTAAACCGTGGGATGAAGAAGGAAGAAGAGAAAGAGCGAGAAGGAGTATAACGAATGATACAACGATACGTGGACGACGTTGTTCGCAAATGTGTCGAAGTTAAGACGTCTCGGGGTCGTTGCACGACAGGTTTCGGTGACCTTGTCGAAATAAATTTTACCCCTCCCGCGAGTCAGCAGCGACCCGAACACGTTGGGGTCGTGGAGGCCCTCGTAGATCCTGTCTGCGGAGGAGAGAAGCCTCGATACTCAAAGTACCTCGTAATACACGAGGGATGGGCGCGGGAAGGGATGAAGTCAGCCCGAAAGCACGTCGGGCTGTCGTCGAAGAGAAAGAGTACGATGGGTCAATGAGCTCCGCGGCACCAGACGGATAACTCTTCGGGATTATTCCGGGATTCCAAAGTGCGAGACCTGGGATCCTGTCCCCTGTCCCGGGCGCTCGCTTAAATATCGACGAGGGGGAGGTGAGTCGTACGCACTTTCTCAGAGGAGAACCCATGCCACGGTACCTCTTAATAATATCTTCCCCACCAGGCAGGAATGCAATCTCCATAAAACTGCTTCCGTTGCGAGGTATGCAACCGGCTTTGCAAAATTTGAGTTAAGTCCTCCCGTCTCTGTCTATTTATCTTTCCTCCTCGGCGACGGTGCACGCCTTCATGCTCGGGCACGTACGTTGTTCTGTACATACTTGCCGAGTGTGCACGATAACCGTGCCCTGCTGGATGCGCTCGTTTGACTTTATAACGATCGAGCCAGCAAATGTGGAAAAAAGTTTTATTAGTTCGCCCTGGTCAGCAGTTCAATCCGAGGATTTCGCAGTGCGACGAAAAATGTGATTTCCTTTCGAACGCGAAGAAGAGAAACGTGTCTGTTTCTGGTTAATTGCTCGCAACTATTCGACGGACCTTGAATCCTGAAGCGGTCTTTCTATCTCCTTTTTTTCTCTCTCTCTCTCTCTCTCTCTCTCTTACTTTCTAGAAATCCGAAAGCAATTTATACATCTACTCATTCGTGGATTTGATGACCGTAGAAATTAGTATTAATAAATATTCAATGGACTAAGAGTCATTCTAGATGGGTGTAGGAACATGTAATGAAGCTCGGATTCCTGATTATCCAAATAAGATTCTTACTGACGATTAACCATAAAATAAGAGAGATTTTATAACGTGTCATGAATTTTTCATGGAACATACTTTACGTACGACACGTGTTTACGTAAATTTTATGTCTTTATTAAATTTTTTCCTTTTTTTTAAAATAATAAATATATCACATTGGCATCTTCATCGTTAATCTTTTTAATTAAGCGCAATTTATTCAATATATGAAGGAAGAGCGTGAGCTCACTAAAGCTCGTACGCAGGTTAATAGTGACAATGGCTCGCTCGCTTGACTTTATGAGGATCGCGTTAGCGAGCAGGAGAACGTCGAACTCCTGTCCACGAAAGGTGAAGTATTTCAGGGACCGCCACGTCAATAAAATACATGTCGCTTAAGCGAGGAGGCTTTGTATCTCGAGGACCACCGTCATCGAGCAACCCAAGTGGATCGTTTCGTTCGAGAGCGAAGGCCGTCTCGATTTTCGCGGTTACGATGTCCTTACACAGAAACGTTAGATTGACACGCTGTTTTTTTGCAGCTCGCCATAAAGAGTCATCAACAAACGGCATCAATCGTCTCTTTTTTTCATGGACTACAAGAGATGTATCTCGAGATTATATCAAGGATATTTTAAAGGTAAAAGACAAAAGTTTTCGATATAACAAGTTTCCATATTTTTTGATAAATTTTATCATGTTTTAATACATTCAGTAATATAATATAATAAAATTTAACATATTAAATCTTATTATGTTAAATCGATTTAAATATTAGAGACATTTCTAATATTTAAATGTTGTAATTGTAATATAAAAATTGTCTTCAGTAATATCATAGTGCATATAACTTTTTCGGATGATTACATGTATTAGCGAATTGGCATTATTTAAGTGGTGTTCGCGCAATTAAAGAGTTAAATGCTGCTTTGGCGTTTCCTGAGTATTAGTCGCTGCAAAAGGTCGTCGCACTGCGATGTTCCTGCACGGTCGTTAACATCCACCGTAAAACTAAAAATCTTCTATTATGGAATTAGTGAGATGATAGACCCGTCAATAACGGGTCGTGTCGGCTTAGCTGGTCCTTCGAGGAATACGAGAGCATAGAGGCGAAATGGAGACGAAGAAAAACGAAGTGGATGGAAGACTGAGATCTGTGGAGGAGAAAGGAGAGTCGAAAAAAAAGAAAGAGAAGTCAAGGCTGACCCATAAAAACGTCAAACTTCCCCTAACCTAGAGAAACGTCTTCATTACCGAGGAGGCTCGGCTTCCCATCGGGTAGGTCGGTCGGGTTATACGAACGATGAATAGTGACTATGTATAGTCTCGAAAAAGGATGAAGACGAGGGCGGACGGACTCGTTCCCCGCGAGAGATTTCTGTGTGGGACCTTTTCGTGCATCGAGTGCCCTCCACGATGTTTTCTCGGCTGACCAAATACGACCGAACACATTCTATTTCGGACCTGGGCGCGAAGTACGCGACGAACGGTGGAGAGGTGCGGACAGCGACCAATACGGTTTACTCGTCACCTTGAAGATAAATAAATTCGTATCCCTTTAAAGTAAATAATATATCGAACCTGGGAACAGGTATTAGAAATCACGTGACAAACTCAAACATGATTATCGATTCAACGGGTAGAGAAC
This sequence comes from Acromyrmex echinatior, assembly GCF_024713525.1. Lineage (NCBI taxonomy): Eukaryota > Metazoa > Arthropoda > Insecta > Hymenoptera > Formicidae > Acromyrmex > Acromyrmex echinatior. Next base: position 11,434,475 of record NC_141853.1, on the reverse strand, counting down.
GTACCTGCAAAGAAAAAATACACGGAAAGGATGATTTTGTTAAAGTATCTAAAAATTTATAATAGGTAGACACAGGTCTGAAAATAATTTTGTTAGACCATCAAAATAATGTAGGAAAGTGAGCAATGCTGCAAAAATTTTTACAGTCTAGCAGTCAGTTTAAGCCTGCATCATTATTTTGATAGTTTAGTAAAATTTATTTTCAGATCCGTAGCTAAATTTTTAGATAAGTATAACAGAGCCGTTCTTTTAATAGTCTCTCTGTAAAGATTTTTAAGTGATTTTTTTGAAGTGATGTTCACGACCTGATGTAGAGATAATTTAGCTAGTATAATAAAATATAATATATAGCACATATATACATATTTATAGATAAAGTATTTACAGATAAATGTGTTAAGTTTGGTGGCGCAGAGTCATTTAGGATTTCAATTTTGAATCTCTAAACTCACGCTTAGTCATTTCGTAACTTTATGAAACACCTATGTACGAACATCGATCAGTTAAAAATAGAATACCTGCTTGAAAATAATTTAGATTGCGACTTGAAATTGAGGTATCTCCTGTAGGCTTTTAATCTCAATTCATCTGAAACGACGCCCTATATATTTAATTCAACTAGTGTCTGTCAAAATAATTGAAATATTTGTATGTTCAGAGAGAGAGAAATCGCAATTGAAATCGTGCAAATTTCAAATTAATCGCGTAACGCCCAAAATTTATCCTCTAAAAGAAAGTAAAAAGCGTCTTCATGCTCTAATTCGAAATAATTTGTCTCTCTCCCTCTCCTTCCCCTTCCCTCTTCTGTCTCCCTGCGACGTTATGCGCATTCGCTTCTAAAAATTAGACAATCTACTCCGGAGGTCCAAGTCAACGTCGCCGACTGCTTTGTCACTTTGTAGCAGGACAACGCTATGCGTTCACGCACGTAGAGAAAAGAGCGTGTCCGGAACTCTGTTAATAAAGCAGTCGACGTTTTAATACTGCGGCACGACAGGGTCTCGACGATCGTGGTCTCTTTCACTCTCTCTCTTTCTTTTCTATTTGTTGTCCTTTCTCTCTCCTTCTCGCGCGCGATGAAACGAGATGGACCGCGGGATCCGGAAGAGGGGAAGACGGTTATAATTAAATCGTGCAATCAACTGGCTAATTTGTCCTCAAGCGTATTAATAAAACCCAGCCCACCAGGGCTCTCTCTCTTTCTCTCTTTCGCTTGTTTCTTTCCATTCTGTATTCTCTCTCCCTTTTTCTCTTTCTTTCTTCACGCGTACTTTTCTCTTCATCATCTACCTGCACATGCGAGAGACTATTCTTACCTTTTTCTCGCATCTCCGCTAGTGACACCAATTTTTCATTTCCTAATTTTTCAATCCTAAGCTCTCATTCCCGTTCCAAGCTATTTTTGAGATTTTTCGTTAAATCCCATAAAACCTATTTAACGGTACATCGCGCGACATACGCATCATAGTGTTGGCGGATAATGAAAGACGCCTGGTGAAGGTGTCTCGTTAATAGGCAGACACTCGAGACGCGCGTTGCTCAAGCCGAGGATCGTATCGGTTCCGTGAGCACGAAATGTCTAAATCAACGTTTCACCTCGGCATAAACGGTGCGAAGACTCGAGGTAGCTCCGGAAGACTATTTAACGACGTCTTTAAATAAGTCTGGTCGCATGTATTATTCATGGCATAATTAATGCACGCAAAGTACAACGGCAAGAACGCTTCGCCGCGTGTCGTTTGAGACAATCGATCGTACGACGGCGCGGCGTCGCGGCATAATTCGGGAATTCATAACGTGGTACATAATCCCATTAATAATTTATGTGTGATGAGTAGAGAAGGTCGATAGCGAAATGAGACCAAGAAAAAAAATCATGAATAACTAAATTTAAATTACTTTCCATTCCTCCGCAATAATAACCGGCGATCTTCCTCCCACGCGAGCCCTCGATGAAAATTCAGGGACCGCGAATACAATAGGCCGTATAATCGGAGATTAAAAACAAGCTCCGTGAAAACGGTGTCGAAATCGGTGATCTCCGCAACGTTTGCGATGAATCAATCGTCTGGCGTATATTCGAACGTAAGTAAATTCCGAAGCCGCATAACGAGAACGACGTAGCAGTGAAAAAAAGAATGTAGCAGGGTAATCTTTAAATTTGAAAAAAAAATTCAGAATAATTTCTTTCGCTTTAAGATAACTTTTGTTAATTCACTTGGTGGTTAAGCTACTCTCGTTATCGTATTATTTCAACCTGGACGCTGTTCTCTTTTCTCTCGTTCTGCAATCCCATTTACCCGCCGGATAAGAGACGAGGACGGTCCGAATGCCAGCGAATTAGTCAAAGTCGCGGCAACGACGTGACGCGCGGCTGTCGTCTCTCGGCTGTCCGAAACCTGCGGACCGGTTTCGCAGCGTTTCGCTCAATTGAGCGATACACCACATAGTCGACCACACGTGCGCGCGAGTGTGCCTCCACCCTCCACCTTCGTCTCCGCCTCTCCCTACTATACCACTTCCTTTCCTTCCTTTCCCTCTCTCCGGACGCCGCACCGGTGGAACTGGCGAGTGTGTATCGGTAGGTGTGTATAGGTGGTAAGTAGGTATGTCGCGTATACCGCTGGCAGAGTGGCAAGTAAGCCCAACAATATGGACGATTGGTACGAGACTTAACGCGATTCCCACGCACCCGATACTCAAATTCGCATTACTCATCTTGAGTTGTAGTTGTGGTTTCACAGATCGTTTGATAAACTTGGAATTTATGCGTTGCAACAACATTGCTATTAATGTTCAATGTTGTAATATTGCTGAAATGATTTGTACTAAAAGAGGTTGAATTAGATCAATAGAGTATACAGGGAAAGAATGGTTTTGCTGCAGTGTCTAAAGATTTAACTTTACAGATCTAAAAATAATTTTATTAAGCTATCCAAATAATTACGCTCAAAGTTGATTGCTAGAGTATCAAAGTTTTTTGCAACATTATGTTTGAGTTTCCTACATGATTATTTTGATTATGAAACAAAATTATTTTCACAACTTTATCTATGTATACAGTTATTTTTTTGGAGAGATGTGTCAAATTACATTTCTGTTAGTAAACAATTCTGTTGTAAACAATTAAAGGTGAAGGAAAAGGTGAAGTACGTTTAATTTAAAAGCGTAATTTGCAAATAACGAAATTTCAGATAAGAAAAATTTTGATAAATTTATTCGTCGTAATTAGTGTTTGGATAAAAAAATCAGAGGAACGTTTTTAACATTATTGAAATTCGGGAAAGAGAAGACGCTTTCATGTAATAAAATTTTCATTAATTGAATTAGATTTATCCGCACGTGAGAAGTAGTTGGGAGAATTTACTGCATACACACTCGAGGTACCAGCCTGGGGAGTTAATGCACAAACCGGCATTCACGCATCTCGAACGAATAGGCTTGCATTATTTTCTCTCGCGTAGGAGACTGCTAATGCAGGGTGTACCGTGCGTATGCAGTTGCGCACGTGTGCAAGAAATGTGGATAAAGTGAGAAATTTAAGATGCACGTACGTATGCTGGCGCGTTACACGCTTCTCACTCTTACATAGAGACCACTACTTACTTTGTCGGACGGTAAACGATACGCGTAGGATTTTCCTCCGTTCCTCCTTACATACATGAAAGACGCTGTGCATTTTCGCAAGTAATCCTGAGTATAAAAAGCATCCTTCCATTATACACTTTTATAGGCTTGTTGAATAAACCGAATATGCTTGAATCGATACGTTCAGCAGTCATGAAAGTCACCGTACTTCCAGGGAAGGTTGAGAGTCGTTATAACCTTCAGTCTTCTCTCGCAGTCGTCGAGAAACGATCCATGCAAACGCGCGCCCAACGCTCCATAGCGCTCCCGAGAAAAAAAAGAGAGAGAGAGAGAGAGAGAGAGAGAGAGAAAGAGAGGAGGAAGGCACTGACAGATCGGTCATGACTTCATGACAGCGCGACGGTGCGTCAAGAGGCACGGTCTCTTAGGTCTCTTACACGGATCTCGCGGCGGCTACCACACAGTCGACTATGTTTGAACGCGTAACTAAATGCGCGAACTTACGTGACGAGAAACGAATGAGGAAAGAGATGCACGAGGCGTGGAGGGAAACGGATAGTCCGGTCGAGAGAAAGAGGAAGAGGAACGAACGAAGAAAGCGTTTCTCGCGTGCGTATCACCCTGTACGAAGGGAACGAAGGGGAACGGAAAGACGAGAGCAAGACAGTGAAATGTAGAAGGGAAAGAGAAAGGGAGAGTAAAGAGAGAATGGGAGAAAAGGAGAGAGAGAGAGAGAGAGAGGAGCGAAGGAGAGAAAGAGAGAGAAAGAGTATATAGTGCACATAACAGTGCCCGTAGCATAGGGGAGTGCCTTGGCAGGAGGACGTGGACCACCCACACGGTGCCGCGGGACCACCGTGCTAGCCCACTGGCATACATTAGGCTCCACAACTCCCCGAAAACTATACCGTGGCTCGTCGCTCGCACTCGGTCCACAGTCGCCTCTCCTCGCTGGCCGTTAGGTATTTTGATACAGTCGACACCCGTTTAATTAGCATTCGATACGGATGCCGCGGGACGAACTGCTGGACGAGACTGCGACGCTTGCTAGGCTTGCTTGCGAGCATTCATCCCCTCCCCCTTCCCCCCCGGGCCCCCGGGGGCCCACTTCGCTTTCTTCTTCTCGCGTTGTCTTTCTTTCCTTCCGATCCTTCCGATCTCTCCTCCCTACCGCGACCCTGACATGTATGTATGCTTCGGGACTGATTTCCGTGTTTCCTGGACCGAAGACAACGATCCGCAGACATCGGCTTGTCTTTGGGAAGCGACGAGAAAGTATCGACGGGATACAAAATTAGACGTAATTTTAAATGAGGGGATTTAATTTTCCGTAATTGGATAGCTACTTGTTATTCACATAAATTATATTTATAAATTAATAAATCGGATCCCGAACGAATTGATATTCAAAAGGCTGAGGTCTAAAGCTGAAGTGGAATAAAAATCAAACGCGATCAATTTTGGAGTATACGCACTATTCTCTCCTAAGTAAATTTATCTATTTTTTAAATTGCTTGATTGGATCAGTCGACAAAAGTGAATGTCGATATCGAGGGAAACATCATTCGCGTTGAATATTTTGCAAAAGAAATTATAAGCTTCATTGTGGAATCTTTCAGCCCATGGACGGACCATGATTCACGGTTCACAATCCTTCTTTCGAAGATACGAGGATTCTAAACCCGCGTCGCTCTCGCGCGTGATCGTACCGTGACGTCACGTCCACGTTTCAGGTCAGTGGAACGGGAGATGAATTGACTCGTCAGCGTCGATGCCACTTTTTTAACTCGTGCCGATGAAATCACCAGAGCGCAGTCTCCTAGAGGGTGGGCTAACACAGTGATAAATTGCGGCCGAAACGTTTTTTCTCCTCCTCTTACCTTTTTATATATCAAAAAGCTACTCCTCCTACCTAACAATAAGCTACATACTGCAGAACGAACTATCCGGATGTTAGTCACAACCGTTATGATAACTCGTTCGTGTCAAAATGGCGGCGAAACTTTATTTATTACTCATACATAAAGATACCTCAGCAAAGTTGTATTACACTTGGAATGAATTATAACTCATTATAGCACATATGATATTTTGATCCTTCATTACGCACGATGGATCATTTGTATTTGGGTTTTATTTTTAGTACAAAAATTATTAATTAATTAAGTTCTTATATATACTTCAATACCTTTAGGAAGTTTTTGTAAAGCTGTATATTTAAAAAAAAAGATAAAGACTATTATTTACAATCAGATGCTTCTAATATTTCTAAAGAAAAGAAATACGAATAATTCAACATGTGTACACATTAAAGATTAAGAATATTTCTGCTCGTATGTATAAGTAATGTTGCATAAAAAATTTAACTCGTTAATTTATAAAACGGCTTATTTAATGGATACAAAATGTACCGACAATTCTCTCAGTAGGTATTTCGCAAATTTACAAAAACCGTATAAATACTATCTCTTCTCATGCAATTGTTATTCCATATCCGCAGGGTAGTCGCGTGAAGATAGCCCCTGAGTTTTTGCCGTTAATGATGATTGACCCGCTCCGCGATAATTTCCATATTATTTTCTCTATTTTTGTTGGCAACGTGAAAACGTACGGAAGCCTGCAATTAAGAGCGCGGAGATACGCCCCTCGGCACAAAATTACCTTCTTTGCAATACTACATACTTACTGCAACTTTACTTCGTGTCATTAACAGACGTCATAAAGGACATAAAAGGTTCCTTTTTTTTTTTATAAAGAGCGAACATCGAGTCTTTATCATCAGATTATTGCCAGCCAACACTTTTATTCTTACAAATCGTCCGATTAGCGACAAATTAGTGAGCCTTGAAGGAGGAATACGCGCCATCCACGTCAGAAGGTTGCTTAATTATAGTCTAGTTTACGCAATCTCTTTTGCGCCATTAGCGGAACTCACGCAATTCGCGATAAATCGCGTGCTTTAGACCGAGGGACAACCGCGTTTGCACTTTCGTACGGCAACGACGATTTACATCGCGATCCGAGTCAAGCCGTGGCAAATCGAGTCGCGTATAGCCGGCTATATCGTCAGCTGCATTATTCCGAGAATGGCAAAAATGCAACTTACGACTCCTCGATATACGCGAACTGCCTCACGACGCGAAATTAAGCGGCGATTTCGACGAGTTCCTGAATTTACGCGGACTTTAATGCGACGCGTGCTCCCGCAATCGTTACTCAGGATCCTCCGAGGGTGGCCCGTAGAGAGCCGGGTTTCCGCCTTAATGATGATTAACCTACCCATCGGTCGCGTTTTGCGCCGCCAGCCTTTGGCAAGGACACGCTAAACCTCCGACGGAGAGTCACGATAAATATTCGTTCCTTGAACCTTTTAACGAGCCATCGCCTTATTAATCGGAAATATTGTATCTTACAGTGACGCTTAATTGCCAGTCGACGTAATTACGGGGGTGTTTACTCTTGTACACTGCCGACAATTTCAGCTTTGAACACGGCCTGTAAATAGAAATGCATTTAACCCGCGCGCGTCACTTCGTAGCTCCTACCTGCAACTTTACTCTTTCATATGCTTCCTATAATAGGATAGCGTTAACGTTCTTCATAAGTGATTTGAAGATTTTTCATTATAGTCTTGAACTCCATCTATATGATTTTAGTCAATCGTTGTCTTTATAGATATCAAGATTGTCGCTTTTATCACTTCATACACGGAAAGAACAGTTTTGCTGAAACATTAAAAAATTTTATCAGATCAAAATAATTATGGACGCTCAAGCTAGTTACTATAGAATATCAAAACTTTATGCAGCATTGCTCATCACGCTTGAGGATCTTACATAATTATTTTGACGATCCAACAAAATTATTTTCAGATCTGTACTTACCTAATTAAGATTTTAGAGATTCTTCGAAAAACCGTTCAGTCTGTGTAGATAAAAGGTTATTCCGCAGATAACACGAAACATATATCATCTTTAACAATTTTCACGTCATAACATAGCGTCATAATTCTCGACGTTGTTCTTGCAATCTTCAGGCTTAATAATTCGTGAAATTAATTCTACTGTAACAACGCAAGCAACTAATCTGGTTAAATTTGTTGTCTCTTTTATTAGGGGTACAAATAAGTTCGTGCGGTTTTGAAAGAGTGTTTCATTCCACCGTTCCGTATTTCTAAGTATGCGTTGGATAGCTGTCATTAGTAGGTATTAAGTTCAGTATGTGTCATTTGTTCGAATTGTAAACAACAATATTTTTACTTCGTCAAATATGTCGAACTTTGTACCAAATAAAGTGTTTTTGCGGGGAGTTTTACTGCATTACTTCAATATGAAGAAAAGTGCTGCCGAAAGTCATCGTATTTTAGTGGAAGTTTATGGTGACCATGCTCTATCTGAGCGAACGTGTCAGAAGTGGTTTGCACGGTTAAGAGTGGTGACTTTGACTTGGAAGACCAAGAGCGTGCCGGATGTCCAAGAAAGTTTGAAGACGCAGAATTAGAGGCATTACTCGATGAAGATCCATGTCAAACGCAAGAAGAGCTCGCATTATCATTGGAAGTGACTCTGATTACATTGTAACCGGTTTTTCACAATAAAGCCCCAAATTTCGAGAAAAAACCGCACGAACTTATTTGTACCCCTAATACTTGGCTACGGTCAATTTGACCGTGTTGCGTTAAAGCGTTAAGCGTTCGAGAACTACTCGAGTAAAAAAGTTGAGAAAGCTCATTTCAGGATGGAACGATCGGCCTTGTCTTAATCAAGGGCCGGTTCCACTGTTACCAATTGCAATCTGCATCGACCGTGGCGCGTAGAACCGGATATCGGCGCACTGGGACTTCCCTCGCGCTGGCAATATTTTTTTCCCGCGGCGAGAGATATTGCCCTTTATTAACGGCCGACAACCAGCGCGCGGGGCGACTTTGTAATGTTTCCGCCGTAATTAAGAGCGTACGTACGGTTTATCTGGCGAGTGCATATGTGCGTGCGCGAGCGCATACAGACGTCGGACTTAACGACGTGCAACATTATTATGTAGGAGAGCGCGGCTAAATGGGTATCGGCCCAAGAAAGGAATGAAATTAAGAGGACTGCTCTCTCCTCTCTTCTCCTCTCTTCTTCCCCGCGACTGGATCTTTCGATAGAAAAGGAAAAGAAGGGGAGGCGAGACCGACGAACTGCATCGATTCATAGTTACTACTGCAGGTTCTTTCTATTCGTTTTAAGATATCGTTATGTAGAGGGACAAGATTTGTTATGTAGAGAAATCCTTTCGTATTAATCTTTAGTATTGTGTTAATAAAAATCATTTTACATGAATTTCTCCTCTGGTGTGAAATTGGTGTTGAATTTGATGAGTGAAAGAAATGATTTATACTATAAATAATTTCAAGTAAATTATAAACTATAAAATAATATTATGTTTAACGAAAGAAATATAAAGTTTTTTTTTTATGGCATCGTAGAAAATTATTTTTACATTATTCGTGAAGAATCGCCGGGTTAATATTCTCTAGCGAATGTTCATTTGAAGGATATTTCACCTAGAATTTCCAAACATTATCGCCGATCGATGTATTCGCCTGCAGTCTGTTATCTTCATTTAATTGGAGGAAAACCGTTTCCTCGGTGCGGTGCGAAATATTTACGGGCCGGTACGTTCACCAACGCGCGATATATCATCCATGAATGGCGCGGCGATTGCGGACGGTGATAAACTAGTGAATTTAATTGCGATTAGACCGGCGTAAAAAGAAGAGAATCGGCGGACGTCCCCGTCCATCGTCGTCATCGTAGTCGTCTTCTTCGCATATTTCATAATTATCCTTGTGAAATTGCCGTTTTGTAAACACGTCCGCCGGCCTGGTCGCGCGGGCACACGCAACGCTACGCATGATGCACATGAGACATTAACGTGCGCGACGCGCTGCTCGTAGAGGCGAAGTTATGCGAGTCGCCAGGTACGTCGGACCATAAGCGAAGAGAGGCAATTGCCTTTTACACATCCTCGCTCCCATTTTCTCCCCCTGCGAGCGGGTGCCATTACGTCTCCTAAGAATCGCCTGTTACTTCGCTTGTGTGTATACGTGTGTGTGTGCGTATGTGCGTGCGTATTCGCGTTCATGTATGTGTATATGTGCGTGGTCGCATGTGCACCTGTATTGCATGTGCACGCTCGTTCCCGGTCGCCGTGGTGGCTATCGATCGACGACCATGGTGCAATATCGTAGCGCGCGTTTCTTCGCTGACGTTCGGAGGCTGGATAAAAAAAAAAACGCGGCCTCCCGAAAAAGTATGTTTGTGTAATTTTTCGTTTCGCTCATGCAAAAATTACGCGGCGGCGTGTAAAAAATTATTGGCTTGCGGTCTCATGTCAAATGGGGCTGCGAACGTTTCCGCGAAGCAACGTGATATCTTCGTCCCGCTACGTGTTTTGCGTGTAACGGCATTTTATTTATTGTACACCAGGGAAACTGCTGGAAATTGATGGTCGATAATTGACACAACGTGTAGCCGATACATATTTGACGAAGTTTTATATTTATTATTGATTATTTTATTCTAAGTGTATATACAGTGAGAGCAAAAAGTATTTGTGCAAGGAAATTTTTTATAAAAAAAATCTTATTTGTGAAAAATAAACATTAATTAGCAATTTTATACAATAAATATATTCTGTTTTTAATATAAACGAGCTTTGCATATATTCCTGATTTTAGAAGCTAAATTTCTCGACTGTACGAATAGCATTTTTGAGCATCCAAACATAGAATAGAATTAATTTTCCTTTATTTTTCAGATGACATATTTTTTATAATTAATACACATCTTTTTGATATATATAATTTTAAGAAATATACTGTATATTTTATTCTTTATGAATAAATTGTTAATTATCCAGCAAGAAATGATCGTCAATTAAATTTGAATCGACGTCGAATTGGTTGAAATCATCGTATCGATATCGATTCGATGATTCATTTCTCGTTGTATAATATTTACTTTTAAAAAATAAAGAAAATATTTTTTTTTTTAATGTTTTCTCTGTACGAATACTTTTGCACTCACTGTATGTACCGTATTACATCAAACTTGCCACAAGATTAGTATTTAAGAATAATTTATCGAATTATAGCAGTATTAAAAAATTTTTTAATTATTGAAAATATCGACGGCCTTTCATTATATATAAATGTACTACATTTAAATGATTTTAACATGTATTTTAATTTTCGATGCTTGTGAATATTTTGCGCACTTTGACACCAATATGGACTTAATGATCTTGACTTCTAACATGTACATTGTAATATCAGATCCACGACAACAGGATGAGATTTTATAGATGACTATTTGTTTTTTTTTGTTTTTTTGTATTACTTTATTAGTTGATCCGTCTAATTTCAGTATACTAATTTAGTTTGTCTGTTATATTTAAATATGTTTTATATGTAACATTGAGAATGACCCGCTCGAGCTCGACATCTGTTATTTATTATTTACTTTAGATCATGATAATTATATTTGTTTCCTTTATTTACGCATTTACATTGTTGTTTATTGGTTCATAGCCTTTCTAAACTTTTATTTTTAATAAAATGTAAGTCTTCAAGACCCAGTTTTTCTGTATAAGATCTATTTTAATTCTTAAGAGCAAAATTTTCTCTTTAAATAATGTACACGCTGCTGAAAACTTTTTGCAAGGATAATATCCACAGCTTCTCGTTTCGCTTCAAAGTAGAAAGACGTAGATCTTAAGGCTCGCGCCGTTCCGGTCTCTCAGTTTGAAGGAGAGCCGTCTTCGCCGGTCAGGAGAAATTCCAGCCATACTTGGAATCGAAGCTGGAGCCATTAGCACTTCTAAGTCCATCAGCGAGGAATGGAACGGGGAAAACGGAGACGACGGTAGAAACGGGAATGGCAAACGTCGACTACCGAGAGAAGTGCTGGTAAACTGAACGAGTGGAAGGGGTTCTGCATTAAAAGGGGAACAACGAGTTTAATTAAACACACTTAATTAACTCTAATGTATGACAGTGAGCACGTACGCGAACAGAACGAGATCTCATCTCTCTCTCTCTCTCTCTCTCTTTCTCTCTTTCTCTCCTCCTTTTTCTTTATCTATATAGATGCACGTAGCGTACACGTGTCTGCAGTTGTACAGTTGTACAGCGCGAGCATAAATGGTTTTGTACAACACGTGCTTAGCTTTTAGAAGCCGGTCGCATCGGTGATTATCGACAGGTATGCAATTACACGCTACGTAACGCTTCTCTCGGAAAGTAAGGAATAGGTATAGTCGCCTAGATTTATTCGACAGAAGAACAAAAATTGTTACTTGGAAAAAGGTAGATATTCTCGCGAGTGTTTAACTATCCTATCGTATATGCTTAATAAACTGATAAACATAAAGAGCGTGATATTCGATGCTTTTTAGAAATGACCAATGCTTTTACAAAGATCTATCGGGGATTTATGCACCGCCTCAATCGTATAGAAGGTATAGATGTGGTGTGATTAAGCGGATTTAATTAATTTCGACATACGGCATTTGACGTTACGAGTGAAAATGACTTGTCATCTATGATCAACGAGGGGAGTATGTCGTATAATTTCATTAAATTATGCTAATTTCATACACAAGGAAAACAACATTCCATAAAACGTACGGTTCATTGTAATTTCTTTGATAAATATACAAGAGTTAAAATGTCGCCATAACTAGGATGTATAAGGAAAATATATTATAATATATATGATCGAGAGGATCGTAAAGAAAGTTGTTAGACGGAAGCCGCTGTTATACAGTTAATAAACAATTTATCAGTCAGTAACTTTGAGGATATAAATATCGTATGTACAGTGTATGATTTTATCTAGACTACGTATAAAACGAACATGAATTCGACTGCACGGGATAATGGTATGAGTGCGTGGCTCACGAAAGCACATCATAGCAATCAGAACCGAGTAACTTGCGTGGCGTTCATCAAAATCTCGTTATTTTCATATTAAATGGAAATAAAGACCTTACTTGCAGTCTATAACTAAACGTTTTTATAACTTATTCGAACGCATTCCCAACAATAATTTGTCTTATGTCTTGTAGACAAAATAATCGTAAAAATACGACCTGAAGAGCCTGGGAATTTTCTCACTGACTGAAGGCACAAAGAAAACGGGATATTGGAAATAATCGTTTCACCAACCACAAGATTTTAACCGTGTAATTGTTTTTCGAAGTAACAGGGGCGTGTCTGAATTATTTCCGGTTGTTTCGTTAGCTTTTATTAAGATGACATATGACGCGTTTCTGTGCGTTTCTCCGATTTATCCCTTACGCTCTATCTATTACAATCTACAATATAAGGACCTAACCAGCAACGTCGATTAGCAGCTATACTGAGAGATGCTACTTAAGGAAAATTGTTACCTACTTGAGAACTCCTCATTCTGGTAGACCATCGTGAAACAGGTGCCCCGCTACGAGACCCCTGAGAGCTCTTGAGAAAGAAAATCAGGTATTTATACACGCTAATAGTACTTAGATAGAAGAACGGGATCTATTCTGTAAAGCTAGAAAATATGCAAAATATTCAAGGTACAAATTCGAAATCTAGCGTAGCAAATTGAAATTTGTCGCTATATCTAATCTGTCAAATGATGATTAAACTTAATTCTTGGTGACAAGGTAAACCTTAGACATCTTTCTTTCTATTCATGTCAGAATATGGCTACCGTAGCCAATAAAATTACTGCACCGGTTGTGGTGGTTTTCAGAAGAATGGCCGACGTTTCCGCTCTTCCGGCAACAGATGGTAAATGAAGGTTAAAGGCTACTAATTGGCTAAGCGACCAGTATAGACCAGAACACAATCGAATACAATATGCAGGTAGCACAAACAACACAATAAAATTAACCCTTCAACGCTTTTTCAGTATACTGTTTTTCTAAGCTTTTCCAACACTTTTTTCTTTTTCCATTGTTCATACTTTTTTGGTAATAAAAATATATACATTTGTTTGGTACTATTATGTTCTTTAATATCTTAAATGCTTTTCGATAAAAAAGTTTTTAGAATATATTCATTTTTATATATGTTATAAACAAACGAATTGGATTAGATTACGTAACATTTAAGTTATTCTTATAGTAATTTAAGGATTAATAATATTGCAATTAAATCAACAGTAATCAAATCTGTTTGGATATCAAAATGCTTGAATATTTTTTCATTCATTTTTTCATTTATTGCAAAAACTTAGAAGCAACGCTATATATTAATAAATAAATTTTAGTAAAACCGGTACATACATAGTGCATAGTAAAAAGAAAATATCTAAGATGTCATTCCTTTCTCTCGGAGCGAATTTTATGTCGGAGGAACAAAGAACTGGCGGTTTATGCACGGTGTATTCTGTTTTACTGTGGTTCGCATAATAAAAGGATGTGCGTGTGCGAAAAAAAGGGCACATAAAAAGAGAAGCAGAGAGAGAGAGAGAGAGAGAGAGAGAAGGGGAGAGATTTAAAGCCGACCAGTACTTCATATTCGAGCGAAGGTGCCACGACGGAAATAGGTATCTGAAAATCGAGAAGCACGATACCATCTCGCACTTCGAACTCAAAAGAGCGGGTGGTGGATGGGAGAAAAGGCAAGGGGGCGAAGAAAGAAGAGGAGAGCTGGCTCAAAGAGCAGAGGAGTCGAAGGAGGACGGGTTCCACAGCGGCTCGTCGTAACTCAAGTCTAGTTAAGGGAGCCATAATTCAGGGGATAGCACCAGGTCCTCAAACGGCCCATAAATTATGGGCTTTTAATTTCGCGATATTAACGGGACGATCGGACAAATGCTGAGGCGAGCGCGATTCTTAAAGCGCTTCTCGCGGAGGCGCTTCAACCTCCTCCGCCTCCCGTTCCTCCCGCGAGCACTGACGTCAACCTCAAAAGAGTCCGACAGGATCCGCCTCGATTCTGCTCTTACAAGCATCCTTCTGGTTCTCATTAAATCGCTCATGCCCAACTTACGCCACATTATCTCAGCTAACATTTTTCTGCAGCTATCCGTATAGACATCCAGAAACATTTTTGTTTTTATTCTTAGCATTCTTTGAAGTATTAGTTAAAAAAATATGGATATTAATTTTGTTTTATTTTAATAAATATTAAATTTTCGAATTGATGGAAAAATCTTTAAATTATTTGAAAAAGCATTAAATCAAGGTTTATAACAATTAAATTGATTTGATGTTTTTTGCTTCGCAATGTTTAATTGAAAATGAATAAACCATATAGAAGATACTGATAAAATCAATCAGAATTCCAGTTATCTCAATTAAAATTTTAGTAGATTTAACCAGAAAAAGAGTCAATTCTCAGAGTAGATTAAAAATGATTGAATATTTACATTTTTATTCATAGTGATCGTATTTTTGAAGAAGTTATTATTTGACTTTGTAATATATTGGAGTTACGCTTGTCGCTAAACGTGAATAGACGTGTATGCCATTTGTATTACCTACGTCAACGTTTACCTGTTATTCATGTATGGTGGATACCGCGCGAGAAACGATCTTTCTCATGTAGCATTTAATAGATACAAAAGAGTTCTAAAGGAGGATATTCTCAAGTCCTGGCGCGCCAAGATAAATATCTCTCTGTGCCATTGCAGCAACGCGCGTGTAAACGTTTTGCAAAATTTCATCACACTACATGCTACGTGTAACTTTATGTCAAAGAAATATACTTCAGTTGTTCAATCTAATGTTTTTTTTTTTCGACGTGTACAGTTCGTAGAACTTTCGCTTTTGCGTTATTTAAAATCCTAAGTTTATCAACTTTACTTTAATCTACGAATTTTTTTAATAAATTTAAAATTTACATTTCTGAACAAATGACAAATAATTAAGATATATACACACATATACATATATTAAAAAAAAATGTATTTATATACAAATCTCTACATACCGAAGATATATTTTAATCATGTATACGAAATATTTCATATATTTTTTCTAAATTTATTTATGTCAAGAAAGAAAGTATTAAACTTGAAAAACAAGTAATACACCATATGTATTTCTACATCATCTTTATTTATCACCACACAAGTTGTTACGCCGGTTGTAATATATTATGATAACTGTGATATGTTATTTTTAACTATTTTACGTGAAGAAAAGTCAACACTAATGCATCCGAATAATTACAGATTTAACTGCGAATTGAATTTTTATTTAAAGAAATTCGGTCCTTCTAAATCATTTTGGAAATATATTATATTATAATTATTTTTAATCGATTCGTAAATTTTTTCAAATAATTTTCAACGCAAATAATTCGTATTGGCTGTCATTATTAATTGATCTAATGTTCCGCACGGCAAACTTTCAAATCCGCTTTAATTGCGATCATGGCGGTTGTAAGCAATCAAAAGTTTATAATGAAGTGTTCGTCCCGAGGAATTCACGGGAGTTTTGCCGAGAGCTTATCGTGCTGCGGCACGATAATAAAACCATTTCCCCGCTGCGACAATTATTTAATGGCTCATTATCGCATGGCGACACTCCCCTCCTTTAACGCGGTCTTTTCGCAAATTGCTCCGTTCTCTGTTCGAATTCATAATTAATTCGGACGCTAGAATTCGTTAGCCCGTCTCGCTGAAATCTCTTCGAGATAACATCGGCACGTAGCGAGTCGCTTAAAAGAAATTCTGTCGCAACGCATTATTCTTCGTATTCGGCGTAATTAACTCTAAAGCCGGATTTTCAAGATTGTCAAATATTCTTTCGCGTATCTTAAATTTCGTGGGAAACTTTAGAAACTTAGAACTACCTCATACATTGTAAAAAGCGTCTTATAATAGTTATCAAATGTTGAATGAATTTAAATAATTTTAATTAAATATTTAGTTAACATGATAAAAAAAATGTTATGTTTCCAAATATGTATTTAATAATTGTTAAAATCAATCAAATAGTTGATTATATTATTATGTTATACTTAATAAAAATTGAGAAAAAATAAAATTATTTTTCGTCATATTAACCGAACATATGAAATTATTTTACTTAATTATTTTCCTTTTTCAGTATGTCCAACTTCCGCTACACATTTCTAAAATTTATTTCCGCTATTTTTATATTTATTCGATTATATCGAATATTTTCTTGATTTTACATAATATTTACATTTTTGACAGATGTAGGTAATATTTAATATCGTTACTTACGTTTTAACTAATTTATAATGTAATTATACGTTACTCCTCAATTGTATACGGAAAGATATTGATTAATAATCCGCAAAATATGATTATTAAGAACGAGATGCTAAGTTTAACTCACACAAATTGGAAGTGGCAAGAAAAGTATACTTTCTCAGGGCACCGTTAATGACTCGCGATTCACGCGATCGGCTGGTCCAGGATGAAGTCATAAACTCTGCAGCAGGTGCACGATCTGATGCTTATCTTCCTCGCTCGAAGGCTTAATGCCAAACTAACAAAATGCTTTTTCGTTCTTACTTTGTTTAAACGCTCAACGAGCCTATGAAGTGATAAGAATTATGAGTATTCCAGCCATGTATGTAAGCAGTTGTATTTTACCCTAAATTAATCATTTTACAATGTACAATTCATGATATTTATTTAATCACATACGTTACATATATTTATCGACAACAATATTTTTAAGTATAGGTTAATATTATTTTGGATCAAAATACAGATATAAAATTATAAAAAAAATATAGATTATATATCATCTAATAATATATTAACTCTGTCTTCATTTAGACACTTCTTATGTACAGGTGTACGTGTCCTCGACACTGCTTTGAAATTGCCGGTACTAATTTTCATATTCATTAGACAGATCTTGGGATTAGCATGCTAATTGCAGTAATGAGCCATGGTATAATGTGAGGACTGTTACGCCCTTTATCTGCGTCAACCGTCAATATATCACCGTCCAACCGTTGCACTCGATTTCGATTGCAATCTCGCGAAAAGTCGTTGCGTCGGTATTAACCCATTTACAGTATAATCGGCCATATATAACTGTTTTGCAATATTGCTTGTCTCTCTTTCTTTTTTCTTACATTTGTTCCATCTTAATAATAATTAAATTTCCTGTTCAAATTAATTTTACGAATAATTACGCATAAGACGTTTATATTTTTAAACTTTTTAAAATCAAATTCCAACATTATATGGAAAGAATGTTTTCGCTCAACTGATCTAAAAATTTATAGCTAGATCTGAAAATAATTTTTGTTTGGATCAAAATAATTGTGTAGGACGTATAAACCGGTTACTAGAAATTTAAAACTTTTCGTGACATTATCATCAACGTTCTACATAATTATTTCGATAATCTAACAAAATTATTTTCGAATTAGCTAAATTTTAGATACTTCAGCAAAACCATTATCTCCGTGTAGAAACCGGTCGAATTAATTTACAATATTGATATCGGGAGTTGCATCGTAGACAACCTACGTAATTAGATTTAAACGGTACTTAACTTCACAGAGAGATCCCGGCTGCACGTAATTCGTAGCGTTAAGACGTCTCGCGCTTTGAAAGGATGAGGAGGAACTTATCACGAAAGGGATTCGCTTTCCCAAGCTAACGCAAAGTATCGCTCCATCATCGACCTCCAGCATCGAAGGTTGAAAAGTGGCCGACGTAAAATGCGCGCATTACTACCGACGAGGTACGTAGGTCTCCGGACGTTATAAAGTCGCGTAACACCTGTTAGGCCCGCCGCCGTTCCATGTGACGGGACATAATTCTATTCGCTCGCTAATGCGGCCCATTGATTTACTAGCGAGTACTCGGTTTCCTTTCGAGAATCCTGAAGTCCTGGGAAGAGCCTGATTTCGCGTTTCACCGCCGAATAATTTCCGTTTTACGCGCCGGAGAAACGAAAGGAATACTCGCGCGGCTTCACGCGCGATAATGTCGAATCAGGAAGACCGAGCGTGTTTGTGTTTACCCTAATAAGGAACCGCGCGGGGAGTCGCTCTCAAGTGTGGAAGACGACGGGCAATAATTCTTCTTTTACGCACTAGAGTTACATGAGTGATGCATAACGTGAGTAGGCATCAGGAGGCGAGTTATTGCCCGATTGAGTGCTTACGAATGACGTGAAATTATTACGAGAGATTATTATTATTATTGGACAGACTGAACAGGGAATGCCGCCGCGCGTTTCTTAGAGTTTCGGATATGCCATAAGGAAATTACGAATATAATCGAATAACATTTATTTTATTCTTACACGGTAAAGCGAAGGACTCACTGCAATAGTGGACCAATCCACATTTTGTAAAAACACGGAAAAAACTCTAAAATTAAAAAAAATGTAAAAGATAGATTTATCTTTGTTTCTACAAAATGTGGATTACCCCACTGTTGCAATATAAGCCCTTCAATTAAACTCTATCCTACGTAAGAATGCATTCCCTCAAGAGATTTCAATAAGAATGCAAAC
Organism: Acromyrmex echinatior; assembly: GCF_024713525.1. Classification (NCBI taxonomy): domain Eukaryota; kingdom Metazoa; phylum Arthropoda; class Insecta; order Hymenoptera; family Formicidae; genus Acromyrmex; species Acromyrmex echinatior. The sequence goes on along the minus strand of NC_141853.1, from coordinate 11,415,389 downwards.
ATCTTTCTCCAGCGACGTTGTGAATAAATAAAATAAAATGGAAAACGCATTGTGAATCTAACGACGCGTATCAGTTAATTTCCGCAACTGTTCGCAGTAAACCATATGACACTCAACGTCAGGCCCTTCAGGGTTAAAACGAGTCCAGGCGAAAGAGACCGATCGTGGCGCGTTGGAGCTCGCAAAACGCAACGCTCGAGCGCGTAACAAAAGTCCAAGCACGGAACTGGAAGTCGCATTATAAATCCGGACGATTCCAGCGCGAGCGCGGCGATGGAGCGGTGCGTCTTAATCGAGAGGCCTCCCGCGCGAAACAGACGGTCGTCCGGGTCGTTCGGTTCATTCATAAACGGCGATTCGTTTCCGTGCGACTCCTCGCTCTCTCGAGTCCTCGCTCGTCCGAGACGTTGCTGCGCGTGTGCGTGCATGCGTGCGTGCGTGCGTGCGTGCGTGCGTGCGTGCACTCGCGTTCGACGGTTGCGCGCCGCACGGCAGGTGTGTAGGTGTAGATCGCGCTCCGCGTACACGCGACGCTCGTGTAGGTGTGTGTAGGTGCGTGTAGGTGCGTGTACGTGCCGAGGACGGACGTGTGTACGAGCGGCGTAAGCCGGTCTACTTGGGTGGTCCGTCGAAGAAGGGACCGCACGCAGCGGCCTGCTCCCCCACCAGAAAAACCACGCCGTCTCCCCACTCGGATAACCGCTCAACCGGGCCTCGCACACTCCGCGAGCGCGGCTCGTACGGACGCTACGGACGCGCTGACCGTCACCTCTGTGTGCGCGCAAAGGGGCGGGGGGGGGGGGAGGGGGAGGGGGAGGGGGACGGCTGGAATATCTCTCAATCTAGCGGGCTGAATTCCGGCCGATGCTTACCAGCGAGGAGGGACTAAACCTAAACCTAAACGCGCGCGCGTATGCTCCATTCGCGATACCGATTCGCGCTCGTCAATCGTTTCGTACTTAATTAATTAAGTAGAGCGTGATTCTTCGTATACCGGCGGCCGAATAATGCGGTGGATTATGTATATAGGGACAAGTCCGTCATGTCAGCTGCAAAATGTTTAGATACTGCTTTGCGACAATATTATCGAGGTCTTTAAACAATTTGAATAACAAGCAGTTAAATGCTCAATGTAATCTTCCAGACGGTGATGTTGTGCAATGTCAAATACTGTGCAATATTATTAATAGTCCAGAGGCTCGCTTAAGAAATCTCGACTGCATGATAGATTTATTTTTGATCCGGCGAGGAAACTCGACGTGTAATGGGGCAATGATATCGCCGATGTTGATCAATCGTTTACGTATTAATTGAAAGATATCTTCTCACTCGAGAATCGCTCAGATAATTAACCGGAGGTTCGCCGAATTTGCCTAATCTATTTAGAGGTATAACCTACACACAGCACACAAGCCGCACGTGCTCGTGCATCGTCTACGTGTGTGTTCGCGCACAGGTCGAACAAGGGCCGCCTTACCACGTGTTTCGTGCTGCCGTTTGTTTCCTCGAGGGAAAGGGATCGATTGATCGATCGGTACATTAAGGTACGATCCCGCAGCCGGGGTGATCACGGGCCCACCCCGTCCTCTCGATCAAAGTCGTGAATCCCGACTCGAGAGATCCCGCCCCCGACTACCCCGAAGGAAATTCAGATTAAAAATCGCCTTTATTATCAGATCGCTCTCGTTAAATACTCAGCCGTGATAAATGGCAGAACGAATTATCGTATTGTCTTTAAGGAAGATCCTATCCGTCTGCGTCAGATCGCAACGGTGCGTCACTATTGGACATCCTGGGGGCAAAACTCGTGCAAGGAGGATAAAATTAATATTTTCACTTTTGCGTTTTTTATTTTTGATTGTATTCAATAAACAGAACTAAAGAAGATGAATTTCGCTTTTTCTTTCTCCTCAATCATAATCGAAATCCAGCAATGACGATCTCTTTTTTTTTCTTTTTACATTCGGATTGCTCAATCTGATTACGTAATTCAAGAATTGAGATTGTCGGGCGGGAGATTTATACTTCCAATCCAGATTCTTCCCGTGAAATTGTGCGTGGGAGTCCACTCTGTTAAAACGTTGTCAGCTCAATTTACGGGCGAAGTACGCGCTTGTCACTTTTGTAAGCTAGCATGTGTAAGTTTAAAGATCAATGCGCCGGTGAGCGCGCAAACGATGAATGATGTATGTATTTGTCGTATGACGATTCGGCGGACTTTAATCAACGTTCGTATTCGTAAACAATCGTGCCGATGTCAAATAAGTCGTTGTGCAAAGTACAAACCGGTTAATTTACATGTCAATCAGCGTTATTTATGTCATAATCTAGCGGAGTCAGGAAATTAATAAAATGTATAAAAAACATGTTTTGTCAGGTATACAAGTCGAAAAAGGAAAAAAAAAAGAGAGAAAAAATTCAAGACGTTATTCTCGCTTTTCGCATTCAGCTCTGCGTCTATGCATGCCGTTGTACTTTACATATCGATAGTCAAGCGTGATGAACGGTCGTTTTATATGCAAATATTCTACTATTTATATCGCGGGCGAATTGTAATGACTAGTCACGAACGTGCGAGGGCTTTGAGCTCGCCAACGTTGTTTTTACTTTTTTACCTCTGTCGATGATTACGTCGTCAAATGCGAACAGCGGCGACAGTCGTCTATCGGCGATTAAAGAGAGAGAGGGAGGAGGGAGAGAGAGAGAGAGAGAGAGAGAGAGAGAGAATGCTGCGGTGGTCTGCACGCTATGTTTCCGCAATAATCGATAATTATTTTAATTAGACGTCGAGATAGCACAAATTGCGCGGCAACGTCGATTCCATGATGAATCTCTCAATTATCTCGCGTCACTCAACTCGGTAAAATCCATCCTTCAGGACTGATAAAATCATGCGTGTTAAGATCTTTATTTAAAGTGTTTCCAATCACAATCGGATCATCAGTTAAGTATGCTGCGCGAATCTAAAAAATATTGCGGAGTAGAAGTAACAATATATTTTTAGAAAGTAGCTGTAATTAAAACAATAAATTGCTACATTAAGTTAGAGTTAAAATTCAATTAATTGCCTCGACTTTTTTTTTTTTTTTTTTTTTACGTTCATTAGATTATTGGGAAAGAAAAATTCACACATTTTCCCGCAGAACGTCGTCGAATCTACATCCTGTACGCTTCGGTCGAGGCTAATAAAGCGATTTCGCCCGGTACTCCGTTCAAGTATAGGCTGTCCGTTGGCTTAACCGAATAAAACCAGTCCACTGGCTGACAGTGCAAACAGGCCCACAATTTTCTCAATGACCCCGGTACTTAACCAAAGTAACCGCCAGCAATAAAGGACCTGGCGATTAGGTGGAGTACCGTACCCGGAGGTCTTCCTTGTAGTCAGTCCTCGAGAAGTCAATCGTAAGGACTCGCGTTCGACGACTCGGCTTACTCGTCAGCTCCGTCAGGTACTCCGGACGTTGAGGTAGCCCCCTTTAAATGTTCGTGTTTTGTAATTGAGTATCTCGCTCGCGATTAACGCAGACGTTTGCGAGTAAACGTCTCGTCGTTTGCGTGCAGTATCATTTTTCTTCGCTGGTACGCAATGATTAAAATGTGAAATACATCTTGCTCGACATTTTTAACAAGCAATGAATGGAATACATTATATCTTTGATTTTCTTTTTGTTTCCTTTTTGTTTGATTTAAAAAAAAATTTTCTTCGGTTGATATATATATATATATATATATATATATATATATATATATATATTTGGTGCTTACAGGCTTAACTCTTTTACGATATCCTATTTTCTTTTTGTTTTTCCATTGTTTATAAATAATTTTCTTATTAATAAAAATACATACATTTGTTCGATATCATTATGCTTTAATGTCTAGTGTTTTAATTGAGAAAAAGAGATTTTACAATATGTTCATTTTTATAAAAAGTTATAAACAATCAAATCAATTGGATCAGACTGCAGTTGTTTCTGTAATGTAGCGTTTAAGGGTAGATAATATTATAACTATCGAAATTAATTAATCCGCGTTTTTTTTCTTATCCACTAACTCGTTAATGTCGTACATGACCATCGTCGCCCGTGACCACCGCGATCGTATTATCAGATATCATCATTTCTCGTTGGAATGGACCCCCCGACTTCGAGGTCAGTTTTGGACGGGGTCGCTAAATGAGATCGCGGAGACAAGACTGGCGCAGCGTTCCGAGTTTTGGAAGGATAAAAAACGAGCTGTCGTACGCATGTGTCGCGATGGACCCTCACCTGGGACAACAGGTTATATAAGGTCGGAGTCTAAAGTATCCATTATATCGAGCACGATATCTTCGTACCTGGTCGTTAGAGAAAGACAGCAGTTCGCGACCACGAAGAAGAGCACACTCGAAGAAGAACTCGTTACAGAGTGGAAGGGTGGATCGTAAAGTGGCCTTTGTCATTGGAGACTTCCTTGAAACTAGTCGCGGACCTCTTTAGGATCATTCAATGCTTCTTCGTGCCTCGGTGAGGTACGGGGCTTCAGATACTTTTCGAGAGCAAGTCCCAGTACGATAATCGCTGCAACGAGTTGCGTGATTGCTAACGGCTCGCATCGGAGCGAACTGCCTCGTTTCATTGCCGCCGAGAAACCAGAGACGTAATTACAAGTTTCGCTTTCCGTCGGGATATCATGCGAAAAGTAAGTCCTTCTACGAAGACACTTTTGCTCGGATGATTCATTAGCGGTAATTGTTAGCAAGTAAACAATTAAAAGAAACGCTGTGTTTGTTTCGTTTTGTTTTTTTTCTTTTAATCTGTGTTATTCTTCATTTAATTAACTTAAACTGACTCGTAATTTCCAAAAATGTTACACTACCCGTAATTTCTTATGGCCGAATGTCTAAACTTGTCAATTGTACGATACAAAAAATTGCAAATAGCGCTGGTCGCTTTGAGTGATTAATAATATGCTTTATATCGATACGCTTATGTGTTAAATTGCTATTATGTGTTAAAATTGCTGCCCTTTGGCAGCCATATAATCTTGAGGTACTCGAATGATAGATTACAGATTGCACCGTTCATCTGATAAGAGTACATGTGCCTATCGATGCTCACGTTACATTGCACGTTGCTTCACAAACTTGATACGCATGTCAGACAAAATGTTTTCCACCATCGTAATCGACCAATTAGAACATTCCAAAGGCGTTGTACTTCAAGTGCGAAGATTTACATACATTGCACAAAATGTATAAATCGTATGTGATACGCGATGTTACATTTATAACTCTTACATACGTTTATGATGAGATTATCACGCTTAATAAATCTGAATGATGTAAAAACCGATGGTCTCTCGACAAGTTCATCTTACAGTTGATGAGAATCCTGTAAACGAACAGACTAGGCGAATATTTTTTTGTCGATGAAGATTCGTGATTCGCAAGCAGGATGATCGACTGATAATATAGACGAAAGCAGGAGAGAAAGAGTAGTTGAGACATATTAAGTCCGGTTCATGTGTACATCGAAGGGGCGTGACTTCGTGCCTCACCTGTCTCCGTCGCAACTAATTGTGGAACACGAATGACGTTGTATTGTTCCATGTTGTGCCATTCAAATTGCCGAACGTTTTTCGTATTTGTCAGTCACTAAATACCAACCTAAAATTTTTTTCAACAGAACTTGTTGTGAACAAACAAAGGTAACAAATATACGATTAGTATATACGAAAGTGATCTCGAAGAAATGAACGGGGCGTAAATCGACTTTAAAGATACAAATAAGTAGATTGATTTAGAAATAAAGTGATACGGAGGGGTTAAAACTTTACGTTCGAAAATTGTTCTCATGGAAAATGTTTTTTTTTTTAACAAATTTTAAAAAAATCGAAAATGCGACTATGTCTCTCAACATCCTGCATTTCAATCGTGAGTACATGTACATTACGAGCTGTGATCTTTCGTCGCTTCCGTTTCGGTGTTCACGCCGGTCTTGTCGCGCGATTTTGTCGGCTGCAGCTGCAACGATCGCAGCAGCATTGACCCGTACAGTGGTTTCAACTTGGGGGTAAAAAAAACTCGGCGCTGCCGGACTACCGCGTGGGCGGAATGCATTCAGAGTCCGGTTGCAATAAAGTAATAAGCTTCTATAAATAGCGGCACGAAGCGGCATGGAAGGAACACCGCAGAGAGAACCGTGGAAGCATGGATGAAGAGGCCTGACCGCGAAAGTCAAGAACATAATCATAGACTACGATCAAGCGGACTCTTCGTCCTGCGCGAACGTTCGTTTCTCCTCTCTCCTTCCTTCTGTCTCTCTCTCTCTCTCTCTCTCTCTCTCTCTCTCCCTCGTACACTTCGGCTGTCCATCCTCTTGCATTGAAAGGCGACGGAAACATCGTATAATTTTCTTACGGACCAATTAATGTAACTTTGCCACCCATGCTGCCACGCTGTCACAAAAACGCGACGTCTGCCTGAACCGCTTGGTGTCCGAGGCTCCGACTTGGAAATGAACGGCAAAGTGATGCTCGATAAAAGGAAGAATGTGTCCCTGATATAATTCAGTCGAGCAGAATCGTTGATTGCGATTGCGCTCGTTTCTCCGGAGTAGTGGTGTTGTTTCGGTGTGTAGAAAATCACCGGCCTTCTTTCTACCGGCGAATAGACGATAGATTTACGGCAAGATTACTTGCGGCACCGCGTGATTTATCGATTGCCTTGACGCGTTCTTGGAACGTACGTACGTTCGGAAAACTGCCGATGCGATGAGGATGAATGATGGACAGTTGAAAATCGGGTAATTGAATTCATCGGCGCTTCGACAATTAATTTATCCTTTCAACCTGGGACTTTTTATTCTAAAAGTATCTTACGTTAATCATCGCGTCTATCTAAACGATCGTCACCGTGTAAATCCGTAAACATTTCCATCTATACGCGGTATATACAATTTTGTTAAAATTTCACAGCCCACGAATTTTGACATCGCGAAACGAGTTCGTGATCTAAAAAAATAGCGCGGCCCTATTGACTTCGACAAATGTGGGAGAACTCGTTCTTGACCTTGCTGCCGATATAGGTAAACCACGCGGGATATCGTCCGGTTCGTCGTTTCAATCGATTAATAGTATTCAGGAACGTATTCAGAGTCCGGGTAGGCCACCCTGCAGTCGACTTTCGCCACACACCTTGCCGGGATCTCGCCGTAGGCAAGAAGGCGGTCGGCGTCTCGGCTCATTAAAGCTAATAATATGGATTTACTAATCTCTCTACTCTGCCGAGCGGACGTACCCCCGTCTCTCCATCTCTCTCTCTCTCTTTCCCGATATTTACTCGTCTTCGAACCTCGATGAATTACGAAATTCGCAAGTTCTCACATTACTCTCAAATGACTCGACTTGAATAAATTGTTTCTGCATTTTCTAGAGCGTATTCAATGACGAAAGTAGTTAGAAATGTGATACAAAAGGATATTATGTCGCTCCCTTATTTCCATAGTGACAATTAAAACGATTGTGATTTCGAGTTGTTATTATGAATTTATCGTGAAATGTGAAAATATTATTGTTGCAAATTAACTCGATTCAACTCCATCTATTCGGGGAAGAAAGTAAAATGTAACGCAGGATGAATGAGAGAAAGGAAGGTGGGGGGATAATGCGAGGTTTCAAGCCTGACATAATTAGCTGGCTCCTGAGCGCCAGTTAACGCGCTAGTAAGAAACTTACTTATACGAATAATGTGTGTGGTGTTGTTATGTAAAATCTCTTGCGGAAAACTTAATTGGATGTGGCATAGAGCTATTATCATCAGCAGGAAAAAAAGCAGCAATATACAAGAATAAAACTGTTGATAATGTTTCAGCAGCTTAGAAACGAGTCGAAAAGCCGCGCGCGCGAAATCAGTCAGATTAACATCTCGCAAGAAGAATATTAAATTATACAGCGGTCAGAAAACTGTTTGAAGTAATTCAGAATTTTACGTACATTTTTCCGCCTCTTTCAATCAATTCAATAGCCAATGCTTTCATTTCGATAACAGCTATTAATCGAACACGATAAGCCGGTTTTGTTCTCAACATTTTAGTTAATGGTACGTTATTACCTATGCACGCTCTAAAGAAATATCGCTCGAACGTGCCTGAAAATCGTAATGAATAGTGCAATGCAAATCTCGAGAGTTTGTAAGACTCCTATGTAAGGATCGTGCTTCATTGCGATTACGAGCGCGATCGTCGTAAAGTATATCGGCCAACGGTTGGTTATTTCCACAGCAGATGAACTTAATGACACAAAGTCTGTGTGACGTATATAGGTACCTGTTCTCTCAGTCTGACGCTCAACTATTATCGAAGGCTCGTAAATTTCGGAGCTCTCGAGCAATCACGCGAGCGTACCGCGATTACGTAAAGACGAGCAGGATATTTATATCCACGAGCACCGTATCGCGGCGTCGAGGATACCCCGCAACCGTTTCGTTGAAAGGTCGATCATCGACCTGCGCTTTACTCTCGCCTTACCTTTTAACCGGGTTATAGCGCGGATAAATTCTTTATTTACCGCGATACCCACACAAACGTTTCGAGTAATACATTTCTCGAAAATATGTGCCGTGAGACTGACCAGGTATCTAGTTCGGGTGAGACTGAGACATTTGTTAACAATGTTACGAGTTGTACTTCAGGGCCGCTGTTAGCATTACATGAATTTTTAAGATTGCTTTACTTAGGTCGCCGTGTCGTCAAGGTAGGCACGCAAAGCCAGAGTTATGCATAACTTGTTTTTTTCTGAGATTGTTAAGTTATTTTTGCGACACCGTAATTGTCTTACGACTAATATTAGTATCGATATCGTTCAACCTTTGCGAATATATGTCTTACTGTATGAATCTCGCGTTTCGCGAAAATGAGAATTGTGGATTCGTGACTTTCTCACGCTATCTTACATTCATGACACGGATTCTTCCGAGACTACGTACTACTTTTGAATGTCGAAGAATCTTTGGGGTTCCCGAATGGGAAAGACCCCTTCTGAAACTCTATAAATTCATTAAAGCAAACCCTTCGACAGTGTCGCGCTTCTCAACGTCGATCGAATTCCAGGGATAGTCGTCACGAGGGTGGCAAAGTCTTTTTTCACACCACGTGTCCCTGGGTTTACGTGGGGTTTAGTAAGTAATCCTACCGTGGTATTTGCAATTGATTCATATTATATCCAGTATTCTCTTCAAAAGTGTTAAAGCGGACACATTTTTTAATTAATGTCTGTCATACGAAATGTTATTTCGATTCAATTATACCATTCGATATTTGACTTAAAATATTCAAAATTTTGTCTCTGTTCTTTCTTACCTTTTTATTTTTAAAAATTACTTTTAATTTTTACGCTTGGACTTTATTTTACATACTTAACTTATTTGTCATACTTATTTTATTTTCATTGACTACGTTCAACATTTGTATTATTTCAATTTGTAAGTTGTTGTAAACTCATTCAAGTCTGATCCTTTTGACTGTTTAACTATACATAAGGAATTTTTGACGCCTGGGATGAAGAAATAAATTTTTGTTTACATATTCAAAAGTAAATATATTACTATTCTCGCTAATTCATCCCTGATAATGACTTTACAATAAGTCGAAACGTGTATAGATTTTTATTATTGTAATTTACGATTGATGTGATTAAATTATTACTTTTTTTTCGCAAAGATTTACGCACTAATTACGCCTGACTAACACTTTTTCTTGTTTTATTTACTTATAATTTTATAATTGGCAATCCATATCTATATCTCAGTTGTTTTAATTACATATCTCGTTATGTTTGTATTAAAGCAAAGATACTGTAATGTCATGACGATCAATCTTAACGAATGAATTTTTATTCACAACGATACTGTTTTTATGCGCTTGCGTTGCTCGAACGTTTGAGTTCAGCTCGATCCGTAAAGTCGGTCGTCTATGCGAAACGCTATTTAGCTACTTTAGCGGTCAGATAATCTCCGATACTTTATGTTCCTCCACCTCCACTCTCCCACATCTCTCGCGTGTAGGCATCGCGAGTTCAAAGCCATAAACGTGTCTCTCGCGATGCGGCGATGTTTGGAAGGAGGCAACGAGAGGCACGAACGAAAAGTAACGAAGTCGTAGAAGGCGGGCTGGGGATACGTGATCGAGCAAAGTGGAAGGAGGAGGTAAGAAGAGAAAGAGGTTTGCGGTAATTACGTAAGAGAATCAATTAAGCACGCGAATACCTGAAGAGGTACATCCCCATCCACCTATCTACCAAGAGTTATTAATGAACTCGTCAGATATCCGTTAAATGTTCCTATCTCGAACGTGTGGCTTCTCTCTCCTTCTTTCTTCCTCCAATGAGTCCTCTCCCCTTCTCTCTCTCTCTCTCTCTCTCTCTCTCTCTCTCTCTCTCTCTCGTGTGATTATTCGTAGGTCTACCACCGTTACTTTATAGACAACGAGGACGAATCGGTAATTAATATTGGAGGGTGATTGCTGAGGTCTTTAGTGGATGGGCCACTAGGGTGGATCCATCCAGTGGCGCCGCCCTTGATATATCAAGAGGGTGTCTACGTGGATGGATCGGGAGTTTATCTTATTTCCACGCTGAGAACACTTAAGCTTATTGGATTTTATGGTAAACATCGCCTCTCGGTGGGAGATCGTAACTGCCGCGGAAGGTATTGGGTTGTAAAATGACGTGCTTCGCTCGAGCGAATTTTGTTGTTTTCAGGTCGGGGATCATTTCCGTTAGGTTCGTAAAATTAGCCGGGCCTATGTAGTCGAGACTATACGCGGGAATTGGTGCTGTTTAGAGATAGTGACGGTTTTCTTACCAGCTACTACATCTGAATGATACTTTCGTACTAAACACCCTCTTAAAAATTAATGAATCGAGTACTTGGTTATTTTCTATTTTCTCACATGAGTTTTACGGTCGTTAATTTTGATCGAAAAAACCACGCACAAATTTCTCCGTGCTCATCCCTACACTAAAATGCGTGAAACTCCATGAAACTCCATGAACCTCACAACTTCCGACGGGCGAGCGCTATAATGAATTCCGCGATTGTGCAAAGCCCGTATCGCGCCGTAATGCGTTTAGATAATTCAGATTAGATAATCGGCGTGATAATCGTGCGTTTATACCGCGCGTATTCAGTTGCAACGCAATTAACTTCCACAGCCGTGATTAATCGAGACGCGTCCATGAATTTATGGATTTCATTTAATATCTCAATGCGCGCCGAGAAAGTATAATTGAAACACGGCCTTGCCGATTGAAAGGCAAGCATTGGGAATGAGCTGGAAATTAAAAGGTACTTAACAGTATGACAAAGTAATTAACCATAAAGAGAAACTTTAATCAGATAACGTATCGCGGGTAGAGTTGATGCACTTCGCCACAAATCCACGATGTACCTGCAATGGTATAAATCTTAGGTACGCGTTTCTTTACGAGCACACAGAATGTTCAGTGCATTTTATAATGGCAATGGCAACACGCTCGTCAGAAATATCATTAACATTTCAATCTAAGAAAACAGGCTGCATGAACATTACATATGTAGTCTTCATCTGTCTCTTGACCATTTTCCAATCATCAATCACGTTGACGTATAAAGATAAAAACAAAGTTTATATCTCAAGTATATACGCATAATTCATGATAATTTTATTTTTCTTTTTTTTTTCCTGGAGATAATTAAATTCTGAAGAAGTAATAACATTTATATTATGAATCGAGATGTAAATCTCCATGTACAAGCACTTAACTCGGAGATAATAATTATTGAGGAAATTCATTGGCGTACGCAGGAAAGGCGCTTGCTTCCTCCTACATTTTGGTAAAAAGGAACAAATAAATTATGAAAATTATTTTTACGACAAAAGATTAATGCCTGGCTCTCGCGCGTCATTTGTGAGAAAATTCATTGAAGATCTTGAAGTTTGACTTTAATATAAGTATTTTAATAAGTTCTCAACATCTTTGTGTGAAGATATACAGGGTATCTGGGAAATAATCGCCAAATATTTCATAGGCAGGTAGAGAGGACTAAATTGAGTCGAAAAGTCCTCTACCGTTTTGCAATTTTCGCAATAGTTAACAAGATATTAATTACTAAAAATTGCCAAATATTAGTCTTGAATAATTTTTTACTCAAATACTATCAACTTTACAGAAAAACTGCAAGAGACAAAAATAATGTATTTTCTTCTTATAAAGTTCTGAGAATTTTTTCAGAATTTTTTTAGAATTTTTTGATATCGTATTTTCTCATGGTAAAAAATAAAGGAAAATGCAGTATTAAAAAGTTGATAAAAAATTCTGAAAAAATTCTTAGAACTTCATGAGGAGAAAATAAATGATTTTTGTCTCTTGCAGCTTTTCTATAAAGTTTACAGTATTTGAGTAAAAAATTATTCAAGACCAATATTTGGCAATTTTTAGTAATTAATATCTTGTTAACTATTGCGAAAATTGCAAAACGGTAGAGGACTTTTCGACTCAATTTAGTCCTCTCTACCTGCCTATGAAATATTTGGCGATTATTTCCAGACACCCTGCATAAATTTTTGCGCTCTCCTCTCCAACTGAATTCTATAGGCACGCCCATGAAGAAATCATTACTTCTTGTGAGATAAGTGTGTAAACGCGATAGCGAAGTTTTACTTTCGCTACGAGTTCAGAGGAAGACACATTCTACTGACACACGTGCAAAACGTCTCGACATCGCATCGGCGAGCAAAATGACGTAACGATACCTCTCGCTAACGACGTAAGCGAGATCCTCGACGAGCGAGATCCACGTCAATCCACAAAGAAACGCAGGAGGATGCCATCCTAATCGCTTGAGCGACGGTAGAGCTCGATCACACGCATATACGCGTATATATACGCACACGCGCATACTGGTCCACAGGTTACTCCTTCTTCCATACGCGTTATCTCTCCGTCGTTCTAACGACCAGTCAGTCACTCCGGGATAAATTATAGCCGTACGGAAGGAACAGGGGCCGGTTTTTCGGGCCCGGTAGTGTGGGTGGGCCTGTCGTGTCTTCTCAAGCGAATATGCACGTATGTACACGCGTCGCACACGCATAAAATGATATATGCGCGCGCGCGCGCAAATACGCGCTACATACACTTACGCATCGTCGCGTGATATAGTCGAGCAACAAATTTCCACCTGACTACCGGCTAACGATCGCGCGTGATCACCGCGATCGGATATTTTTGATCTTGCCAGCGGCTTTTTGTTTCGCCTTCCGCGAACCCGCCCGACCGGTTACGACTTTCCTCCCGATTAAACTTACCATCCTTTTCGCTTCGCGGTAGTACGTCATTCGTTATTGTGCGCGCCGATCTTGTCGCACTGTCACCGACATGTGAAATACGCATAGCTCGGTGTCGATGATGCAAGCGACGCTTCTTGCGCCGCTGCGTTTTTCGCGTCGCCGTCGCAATTTCGCGCGATGGTATGCCCGTGATAATTGACGAAAGGAAGTGTTCCTGCGTGCCGCAGGACGTTACTCGAATTCCAGCTACTCGAACTAACTATTACATTTCTTCCTGTACGATCGGTTTCACCTGTGTTCGCGGAAAAGAGAGGCTGAAAAATTTTTATCACTACGATATTGTTGTTAAAACTTATCCCTATCGCTGCTGAAATCATTCGATCTTCGGGGTGTTAAAAATAATTATTAAGTCTAGAATGAAATTAAAATCAATAGTTTGTTCGAAATTTGAAATAAATTGATCGCATATTAACGTATACAACTATAAATTGTGTTGTTTGACGTGCTTCCTTAGATTTGTGGTTGATAATTTAGTATACTTTCTAGAAAAACACCGGTTCTCCACCTGTCTGTTTTATAGCTAACAACGTATATGACGTGCAAAATATTATGCGTGTCATACGCGTTATAGTTTATGTTGCGCACCCTTAGGGAGGTCTTATATTTTCCTTTACAAAATATACGTACGCGTATCATATAATACGATTGAACAAGAGTTGAAAGGCAATTGGTCACGCTACGAGTAAATATCAGTCATGAGTAAATAACATTTACGAATGGGAGACATTAAGAGGGTAAGAATTTTTATTGTAGGTTGCAATAATTGATGATTTGCCCGTAATACATGATTGTGCCTATACTCGCGTTTGATAATGAAGAAACTGTCGTTACGCTCATAAAGTACATGTATTTTTCTAGATGTCATTACACACACACACACTCTCGCGTGCGGAGGTGCACCAAAACGTACGGAGCTTTATATCCTGTATCTGCTTTGCTAATAATTTCCTCAATCTCGTTAACAATAAAACACGCAACACTTCGCGACGCACGCAAATGAACGGCCCATCGTACGATTGCGACGCGATCCGGCATTTTTGACTTCGCTCGTCTTCCACGAAGTCGTCCGACCGGTTGCCTTCTGCCTTCCATAAATATTCTACCCTTCGTCGTAATGATGTCATCCATTACCACTACCGCAGTCTTTTTTTATCGCATTATCGATGAACGAAATATAGATATCTCCGAAGCGAATGGCAGTTAATATGATAAGTTCAATTAAGACCCGTGTCTCGAATATCCGATCGATTTTTTTTTCCGCTTCCTCGCGCTTTCAAGAGTCGTCGGTAAAAATTTATTCTCCACGTATGTAATGCCAGGTTTGTAATGGAATCTATTAATTTGTGATCGAAAATGATTGCTTGAAGAAATAAAAAAAAAAAAACGCTCACTCAATGTCGTCAGCGAAGAAATAGAAAGGTACGTACCTACAATTTAGAACGTATATGGTTTGTGCGCTGGCACATTTTACACTCTCCCATAATTAGGCTTGTATAAACGTCAACGTGTACTGATACGCAGGTTACTAATACCCGATTATAGGTGGGCGTAAACAAGTCCGATTATCTCTCTCACCGGAGGCAACACGACAGCGTTCAGTGCGTGCCGTAGTGTCGGACAATTCACCTATCTGCTTATAAATTTATAAATACCGTAAGAAATGGCGACGTTAGTCCATGTCGAAACGCGACAACAACAAGACGCGTATAATACAGTCGTCACGCGCAAGAAGAAGGCAACGAGGCGGTAGACAGATATTCAGAGATTAAGAGAGAAAGAAAAAGAGAGAGAAAGTCGTAGTCTTTTGCTAAGCATTGTCTTGCTGCTAATAATTTACCAAATCTCCTGATGGTATGCCACGTGTCTGAAAAATCCATGACGTGAGGCGGCCCACCCACGTACGCATGTAAAACCTCTTCTTTCAACGATACCTTACAATGTACTCCGATCCTCGCGAGTGAAGCGAGCGAGCAATGAACGGACGAATGAACGGACGAATGAACGAACGAACGAATGCATTCATGGCAAAGGCGAAGATACGTTCATCGTGTCATTGCTTATCGACGACAGGACAACTTCCGGTTTGCATTTGCGCGCTCAAGCACTTCCTCATGTCGCGGAGTCGTGTCTGCCGAGAGCCACAACGTGATTGACGTGCTCTGGGTGGTCAGTCGTGTATATACTTAATGTGAAAGACTTGGCTAATCGACGCTAATCTCATTTCAGGAAGAGATGCTTTATGTGTGCTGTCATTACTCGTATATCTTATACAAGGGGCAGCAAGTATGATTGATATCCAGTAATTGTTGAAATGACGAATTAAAATATTTGGAAGCACCAGACATACATTCGTTTGCACTTTATTATCTCTACGACAGATTTAAATATATCGAGGAATTAAAAAAAAATGATGTTATATTATTAGTATAGTATTCAGCAATTTATAGCGAAAAATGGACATGAGAAATTTATCGAGCATTTATGGATAATATATGTATCGAGTATTGCGACTAGCTGAGACTGGTCAAGTTTTCCGCGGCTCCTAATACAGTAACTTAATATACTGCTAGTAGACGTGCGGCTAAACGGATGATTTTCATTTTATACAATGAGCGCAAATGAGAGGGCATGTCCGATACGTGTAAAACTACTGCTGTCTGATGTAAGTGCATTATAATGTACGTCGTTGTGACATATTCGGTGACTTACGTGACTGCGAGTTGAATTAGCTGCGCCCAGTTACAAGGCAGGGACGTAAAGACGCGATCATTATGTCGTAGACTTGGAGCGACGACAGGTCCACTTTCGTGGTCTAAGCACTTTCTCCTCTCGTGAATTATTCGCCATGAAGAGCTTGACGTGTTCCGTTCGAACACGGCTACGAAAAGTGGTTTTCACAAAGGTTACCTAAGTATTAGACGTATAAACACGAATAGGTCCGATCGAACTGTTGAAGACATTTTAGAAAGTGAACTTCTCAAATTAGTAACATTTAGTTGGGTCAATCGATGTCATCACGTCTGCGCCATTGTCGAATGTCAAGCGTAAATTTGTGCTGCTGTTGTTGACGACAACGGCCATTTAAAGCGCGTCCGTTATTCTGGCGCGCATTCACAACCACTTCGATGTGTTCGTACGAGACTAGGGAGGTGATTGATGTCCTCCAGAAGGCACAATCAACTAAGCGCGTTACACCGAAGGAAGGAAACACTACTACTGTCTTCGAAACCATGCGCGATTCGAAAAATTTAATAACAAGCGGAGATTTATTTTGTCATTTGCAGTTCCGCTTTAAGGGTTTTGTAGTGATCAACATACATTGTTAATACATTGCGAATCACATTTTACAATGTAAAATTATTTTACATTCCTTTTACATGTTTCTAGGAGTAATAAATATCAAATCCGATGACCGTCTTACGATGAGATCAAAGTACGAGATTAAATTTGTTCCGCGATGTGATGCTGCGCTTTGTAAGCAAAGGAGATCATACATTAAACATTTCCGAAAATTCTCCGAAGTCACGAATGAGTCATTCTCAAATAGAGCTTCCACAAATTTACTACACGTGTCACGCAGCGATTGTGAATCCTACGCGTATGAAACGATTGTAAGAATTCGTGATTGGCGCGGGGTAATTTCCGTTTATAAAGGCATACGACAAACAGCTTCCTGTCGCAAACCGCCTACTTGGTCTTATTGCTAATCTTAGTCTTATTGTAAATTTTGTGAACGTGGCCGATGAAGCAATATCGAGACCAATAAAATTGATCAAAAAGAATTATCGGTTCTCCGGTATAAAAAAAAGAAATTTTTTTTATTCTGACTATCAATAAAATATTGACAAAGAACATTTCAATATAAAAATTGACAGGTACGTTATAAGCGCCTCTAAACATTTATCTAGCTGGATACATTGATTAAGATGCGAGACTAGGAGTCTGCAAAAAAGAATAAATCGTTGAGCAACACATAGATTAAAATATACAAAGTAATGTAAAAAACTTTTTTAAATTCTTTACAAAATGTTTACAAATCAATCTTCGAAAGTACTTGTAAAAATTTTTATAATTATAAGTTAAAAAAATTAAATGTCATATTTTTAGCGAAGAATATTGAAAGAATAAAATCCTACGATAATGCGAGTCCGTCTTGATACCAGGATAGATGATGAGTGTGCGTTTCGCCGATCCGAGTTGTGATTTCCTTTCACTGATAGATTCTTTATGCCTCCCTGGATACCGATTAGCGGCGAACTCAATTTCTAAACGCGTAATCGGCCGCGTGTGCCTCGCATTACACCTATGGATTGCCTGTCTGTCAATCCAGAGGCTCATTAGCGGGCTTGGTATACGTTCTTTCTGCCGTTTATTAACCGCCAGAGATTATCCCGATATAGTGATAGACCGCGCACTATCCACCTGGCGTAAACAATTTCTAATTGAAGACACACTCGTAACGTTTCTTTGTGCTCGTTCCACTGGCTGCATCTCGATAATGTATTTAACTGGCACCGTTATCGCGTCGCGCAATATCGCACGCTCATCATTCTCCTATCGACATCGGCTTTTAATTACTTATTAACTGCTAATATATTACCGAGAAGATCGATGGTCGATCAAATGCCTTGAAACCCGTGAAAGGTTACCTATAACGCGCGTCTCTCACTACAGCTACTGTGAATCATTTCAATCGCAGCGGTGGTTTCGCAAATTTTCACGTTAACGAGATACTAGACATTTACAACCATTACAGCCGTTTTAAACCGTATGAACTGCCCTCTCAGTGTACAAGCAAAAACGTCAACCGTACTTATGGATATTATCCGAGTGAACGTAAACATTACACTCGTCTTTCGTCATAATTAGCTCACTTGCACATTTTGGAGTAAATTCTTTTATCGCCTTTCTCGTCTCGTTACGACGTCTTGTTACATTCGCATGTATTTTGTATCGGAAGAGAAACGTACCCTAATTTCCGATCAGCGAATGAAAATGATGGAACGCAAGCAGCAGAGAATAAGATTCTTATTTCCATGTAAAAGCTCGCGTCATGTCAAGTTACGCTTATGAGTGGATATTTGAATGGCAAAGGAAGGCACATTCCGAGACACATAGAAAATAAATCCCCTGCGAAGTTAACTATCGTCTATGTGGTTTGCTAATCGCGATATAACAACTTGCGCATCGAGAAGATTTCCCGTAATGACATCCCGGCTAATATTGACTTAACTATTAATTAATTCTACGGTGACAACGCGTGACGCCAGTCGATGACATGCGAAAGTTAGAAAACGAGACAACGACACGCAAATGTTAGACGTCAGACGGTAATCTAAAAAGAAAGGAAACATCAAAAGAGTAAGTTTTAAGCAAGACGGATTGACAGTTTCAGGTCGCGCGATACGATCTTTTCATGTTAAAATGACATAAAATTACTCTAATGATAATAAACTTGAATCTTATTAATGAGAATCAATTTCAATTTCTTTCCATGATGATAATTGTCAACAAGTTGTACCTTCCTTTCACCGTGATGTCTAATTATGGAAATGTTTTTCTCAAAATTGCGTCACGTATCTTACCTGCACATTTGATTCTAATCAATGTGCAAAGTCTGAAAAATTAATTATTTCGCATCATATTCATTATGCTATTAACAACTTTGTATTTGTTTCGACAAAATTTTCAACAACAAACTTCTCATAAGTCGCGTTAAATGACGCATTCAAATATACACCTATCTTTTAACGCCTATCTTCCAACAAGGATCCAATTTTCTACATGCGTGGCCGAGAAGAAGTTTGATCCACGCGATGGACCGCATATGATAACATCGCGAACAAGAATGATGATAATTATCGGAATCATTAATAGATCGTTAGAAGGGATTTCATTCAGATGATGAAACGTTCTCGAAGGAACGTAACGCTCATTCTTTTTTTTTTTTTATGCCTTCGAGACGTTCCCTTTTTCGCTGGTACTTCTGCCCACTGGAACGGAAGCTGCCCTGTGGTTGTTACGCAATTAACAGACGTGGAATTGACAGACAATTATCCCAATGTAGATATAATGATAGTGTCTCGCAGCTCTTCGTTCCTCAGCGATAAAGATACATTTCTTCCTCACATTTAATCACACGTACGCAGATATTTTTAGATCAATCTTTCAAGTCCATTTCCTTCCCTTCATGTAATATGCAGGTTTGCAATTTATTCTCACATCGAGCATCGCAATCTTAAGACAAGTACGATTGACTAACAGCGCCGTTTGTTACAAACAAGTACAGAATGCGCACCGGCGTTGTTTTATCTAAAAATTCACATTACGATAACTGGAGCGCGAACGGAAGCCATTCATAGGTTTTGTAACTGCCTCCAGGGCCGCCGTATGTGGCTGGTACCAGCCTGGGTTTGTTATCGTGTCCAGCCGTGGAGAACGAGAAGCACCTTCGATTTAACCCTAATAAGATCGATGGATCCCGCGAGACCGTCCGATATGGAGTAAACGTGCTTGCTTACACATGTATGCCAATTGTACGTATGTACGTATATCGACCCGTTCCATCGAGTATAAGAAAACGAAAGAGTAGGAAAGAGAAAATACGAGAGAAGGAGAGAGACGGAGCAAACCCACCAGGAATCAGATCCGTGAATTAATCTCTCTTTATTCCACAACGACAACATTTCGTTAAATGTTCCATCATATAACGCTGCTTTTCGCTGATCCTTCCTTTAATTATGCAACGTTGTGAACTACTTACTGACGAATAATGACGGACAAATATCGGATCGTTTTCGTTCCCTTCGTCAGGACAGAACGGGATTGTTTCTCAAACATGCGCAAGCACCTTTCGCGAGGAATAATTCGACAGTGTTTCAGATTTCGCGTGATACAGCGAGATACGCCATAAAATTGACGGCCACGCTTAATAATCACGCAATTCCTCGATCACCGTTTCATTCCCGTTTATGGCACGCGTTGCAACATGCGTTTCCCTCCCCTCTAACGTACAACAATGAGTTTAATGCTTTCGTACATTGACAATAAAGCGTGCAGCGTGTGGATTTTTTTTTTTTTTTTTTTTTTTTTTAATCAAATTGTCTACCGTGATATGGAACCCGCAACAAATATGCGAGATAGCTACGCTGTCCTTTTCCGACGGTGCTCTACGGCCACCAGTTCGAGCCTCGTTAACGGAAAATCACGCCTGTGTGCGTATCCAAGGCTGAGGGAACTAATTAGCCATAACTTTCCGTAAATGGATTTTAGCGCGCGATACCGCCGGCTTTATTGCACCTCGGTCGCGCTTCTCACCCAAGAAAGCCGGTGGAAACGTATCGGGATCCGCGTCCGGTCAGCAGATTGTGACGAATATTTGACACTGTTATGAACTTAATTATTAACTCAATATTCTTGAGTGAGGTTTTATCGTCCCGAACCTCCTCGTTCTCTTTCCGAGCATCAGTGGAATAGATGATAAGCACAAACGCATGGCTTGATCGATCGTAGCGTATACTTTCCCACGTTACGATTACGGAATATAATTTGCTCTAGAATGGTAATGCGCACTCGGCCGATGTGTTGACCTTATTATTTTTCTTTTTATCTGGGTTATAGACTTTGCGACAATTGTTGATAAAGTTAAATAAAATTTATAATCAATTATCTATGATCTGTTATTGTCTTATATAAACAATGTTATTGTCTTATATAATTTGCCGAAGAATATGAATTAGTGATTCAGAGTTCGTTCATAAATTAGGTTCAACTTTTAATGTACAAAATGATTAATATTGTCTTGATATCGCTCGATATATTTTATATTTTCGAGCTGTAAAAACATTATTCTAATTACACGTTCATTTATCTGTTATAAAGTACATTTATACCAAAGTGCTTACGATCTGTAATTTGATCAGTATTTACATTGATAAGTAAGTCGATAACGAGAACAGAATTTCATTTTATATCTAATTACTGCGGGTGTGAAAGTGCTCCCAGTGTGCGTGCAACCAACAATACGTTACCGATTAGATTCGTTTGTCCTTTTTTTCTTCTGAACTCTCCGTCAATGCGAGTACGTAGTTAAAATTGCTAGCCTTGTCAACCGTATCGCATTTATTCATTCCGGATATTAATGCACGCAAATGCGCGAAAAGAATAACTCGTGGAAACATCGACCATGATATCAATGAACTCGCTGCATGAGACTAGTACGCGCAATTACGGTAATTAGATTTTACTTTAGTCGTTTTAACAACTCGCGCTTCTTATCTACCCGTCGCGAAATTACGCGTTGTAAAGACATAATAGAAAAAGGTGATCCAATAATATCTCTCCTGGCAAGAGTGTTTATCTATTCGTCACGGTGTTTGGTGTAATGAACGGTCCTGACGGCGATACATTACAATTATAAAGTTTGCGCGTTGATAAAACCGCCATAATGCAATGAGCAAGTTTTCACTTAAAAAAGATGTTATCGTGTAGAGCGAGATATTTAACCGACAACATACGGAAATGTGTATTACTGCAGAATGTTAACCTGATAATTCATAGATACGCGCAAATGTTATGACAATTTGTAATTCTGGAATACAAATCGCAGTGGGATATAATTTTAATAATTTAAAGATACAAAGAGTGTAAGTCGTATATAATTATATATATATATATATATATGTGTATGTATATAAAATATGTGATGCATAACGCAAAGATAAATGTATTTATCAATTATATAAATTTATCGATCAAATTTTTGCGCAACAAACAGCGAGTCTTGGATCCGCCTAGAAAATTGTTACTCGAGTACCAGGTGAGAAATGGCTACACTTGATTTATGAGGCAGAGAGCGGCTATTTCTCCGACTGCTTAACTATTGTTTCCTGACAATAAGCGTATATCAGATATGAATGACACGAAGAAACGTTCTCTATCATTCATCAAGCTGGCACTCGGCCGGGAAGTAAAGTAATTACACGTTTTCCTGTGTCACTTGAAAGGACCATCTATCTGCGCGATGCTGCAAAAACGTGGCAATAATACCGACATACTTCTTTCAAAAAGCAGATAATTAACTGTCCGATCAATAGCATAAGGTACCGATGATACATAGCAGTTCGTTAAAAATAAGTTTTACACAGTCGAATCGTCCATGTGTACAATCGTGTACTTTTAAAATTCTTCGATGATAAATCATATTTTACTGATAAATACGCGCAAATATATGTTACTTAAATTAAATCGATAAGATCTTAAATTATTTGTTATATTACAAAGATACGATTCCATACATATACAACGTCGAAAAACTATTTCATTATGAATTATAAGATTATTCTTTCACGCTTCCAATTTATATATTTATATAGTTGCACCATTTTCGCTTACCAAGGCATAATTAATGTGATGTATGTATGCTATATATGTTTCTCTAATTAATTATTATTTGAAAAACGTGGCAGTCGATTTCACGAATGAGCAGTGTATTACACGTCAATCGTGACAGTAGTAAATTGCAGTCGTTTTACAAACGCTTTCTCACACAATGGCGAGAAACATTTTCTCCCGGTGTTTGAATATTTCTTCTCTGACTAAGAAATTTATACATTCGGCATTTACAGCCATTATACGCTCTTAATGAGAGATTCTATTCACGCGGATTAGGCAATTCTACTCGAACAATGAATGCGTAAAACTCATTTCGCCATTTGAAAAAACATTCTGCAATGTATTTCTTCGAATATTAATACGCAAATTTCTGCGCTGGATAAACAATGGTAATAAATTTTGATTAATCATATTATTATACGGTATATTTGCCGTTACATTCCCATACGAAAGACTATATAAAATACGCGGAATTTTGATGAGATCATAATGCGGATTGTCTGTCATATTTCAACGACGATGTAAATCGCATCGTTTCTGCTATGACAAATCGAAGCTTCGTTGTAGTGACGCGTTACATAGGCGATTGCCTAAAGATTTCATTATAACGTATCTCGACAAATAATTTTCCCAAATAACTTTTAACATATAAATTCACCTTGCGATGAAATGCCATTATGCTACAGACATGAAGCAAAAAGAAAACAAATTTGCATAGCGTAGTACACGAATATGATATCGTTCAAACAATAATGATAACTTACCCGAGGAAGGCCTGTCCGAATATCTGGTGCAGTAGACCCACGCTGGCCACAACATCTTTCCAGGATCGGTTGTTCCAGTCTGGTTGGACGTCGTGTTCCCAGTCGAAACACTGGTAGGGGAGGCGTTGGTCGTTGTCGTTTCCGAGCTGCTCCTCTCAGAAGTGTCGGAGGACGATTCTAGGAAGTCCTTCGTTAGATCGATCGGTCTTGAAGACACTTTTTTAGGCCGGGACTTCTTCAGAGAGATAGGATCCGTGATTCTCCTACCAAAGTCCGCTTTTAAAATATTATCTATACTGAACTTTAGACCCGCCTGATGCTGTAAGTTGTTGTTGTTGTTGTTGTTATTGTTGTTGTGATGATTGCCGTTATTGCTGATACTATTTTGCACGCCATTCGTGGAGGGCAGAGTACGCCCGTTCTCCTCCCTAGCGCTTGGCGATGCCGGACTCCCGGAATCCCGTTGCAGAAGCTTGCTGACCGACAGCCGGTGCTGGTGCACCGAATTCGCCGGTACGTGCTGTACCTGCGAGCCCTGATGCAGATGCGTGTGGGCGTTCGCGTGATGTAGATGCTGACTGTGATGCGGTATCAACGAGGTAGTCTCCCGCGGATCTCTGCAAGCAGCGGGATGGAGAACAGGCGTCGTTGCTTGAAGCCCGGTGACCGTCATGGCCGACGGTGGTGACAACGAGAGTCTCGTTACTAGAGGAACGCTTATTGGTGTACGATGTAACCTTTCTACAGTTGGATAAACGATTTCGTGACCTAGGCCGTGCTGAACTCGCGCCGTGTAGTCGGAAATATCAGGTTCCCTAGAAGAATATCGAGTAAGAAGATGTTGCTGATGACTGGATTGGTATCTAGGTACGATAGCCTCTTGTATAGCTTCCGGTCGACCTGGAGACGAGGCGGTAGCCGAGGAGGAAGCCGGAGATCTGACGGAAGACGCCGTAGGGGACGATGGTGGTTGACTGTAACCAGGTGGACTTGGTGCTGGAACGTGATTATTGGATGTACGCTGATAATACAGATCATTGCAGCTGGCGGAGCTGGAAGGCGATGGCGTCGCCGACGTTCTCGTGTTTTCCTCGTCACGGAACTCGCCCCGGCTACTTGCGGATTCCTGATCGTACCTCATAGAGCCGCATACACGCACACCAACCACGCTAGTTGGCGTCGGTTCGCTGCCAACGCTCAACACTTCGCTCGTATCGCTCTCACAATCACTGTCCGCGTTGTTACATTCTGTTCCCCGCGTCTGATCCCGTTTCTCCGCGTCCTCCTGGTCATGATCCAGTCGCGAGATCAGGTGGTTCGACCTGATCTCTGGATCCGATGAGTCCAGACCCATTGGTGCCTCCGGGAGTGTACTCGACATTTTTTACCCGAAGAAACACCCACCTCACACAATGACAAGCTTCGTTTTCTTGATCCGATCACAACGGAATTTTTGTAGACCGTGTTTTCATGATGCCTTCTTCTCTCCGTAACGTTTCTTCAAGAGTTAATCATAATCCTCTTTCAATACTTAATATCATTTTTAATGATATCTTACGGAAATGATCCGTCTAGCACTGATAAATGTCATTTTCATATTTGTATATATCTTTATCATTATCCGTTTGAGTTTCACAATTCTTTTCAACATACATGATTGATTAACAAGATTACAATCTAACGATAGAATAATCCTTCTACTAGAAGAATTTCTCTTCACACTTTTGACATTTACTTCGACCTCTTGCAAGTTTTATACCGGCTAAATAGTAACCTCACTCGGTTTCATTCCGACGGATAGTTTCGCGGACTGTTTCAGTCAATATTTATACTTTATCTCACTTTCATTTTCGATGTATCCCTCGTCGTAAGTTTTTTGACGATGTTTACACCATAAATTACTTTGAATCAGTTTGTCGCTCATCTACAATACAGATGATCTTAATTAGAATTCCAATCACGGTGGTTCTTACAAAGCGCAGCCCTTCAAAGCTTCGCTGTAGTAGTCTAACACAATGCACTTTCACATGTTTTCGGATCTTCGATCGGTTAGACGTTCCTTAGGTGCCATACAAAGATCACTGACGTTCTCAAAGCGACGGCAATACATTGGATGCGTCTCCGTTGTACTAGTTAGTCCACGATCAGGACGAAAATAGCGTCTGTGACAAAAGTAAGAACGTCAGAGTCAGTGAATTGCTCCGAGTAGATCGCGCCGATGAAAACGTGGAGTCCTTCGCGGCGCTGGTAGACGCGGGTGTAGTTCGACGAAGCCGTAGTGCGACGCCGTGAAACCGGACCGGGCCTGGTTGTCCAGTTGGTTGCCGCGGAACGTCTGCGGCGAGGAAGCGGCGGGAGGGCCCGCGATGGGCGTTTCTGGGTGTAGACCTGTACGCGTACACGCCTCCCAAGGTGACCCCGAAGGGACGAGGACGCGGGTGAGGGACATGATCGCTCGACATCTGGTGGCTGACACGCGAACATGCTGCAATGAAACGCCCTAACTCTCCCCACTCGGACGAACCGACGTCTCGTGGGTTCGCCTCATAGGTGGTCACCACGTCCCACTTCTTGCCGTGATCGGTGGCATCACCCTACCTCGCGCCACGTCTAGAAGGCTATCCTTTTCCTACGCGCTCACCTCACTCGGTCGATCCCCACCCAGCGTTGTTGGGTAGCTGAGGTCTATTGGAGCGGGCTCGCAGCCGTCTCTCCCTCTCTCTTTATTCGCGGACTTTATTCCGTCGCGACTCGCGGCGTGTACCCTGCGTTTCTTCCGAGTTCTGTATCTGCCCATAGGTGATACAGCTCGCCGCACTATTCTGTCTTTGTCGACTCGTTTATTATCGGTGTCTGTTCCTCTTGCTTTTATCCCCCACCGTTTACTTCGCCAGTTGCTTCTCTCGTTATTCTCTTCATTTCCGTCTGTTTCGCCTTGTAGGTACGTTTTACGCGTGCTCTTTTTGATTCCTCTAGTTGCTCATATATGATTTAACACTTAGCCTCTACTATGCTTAAAACAGATGATATCGTTGCATTTATCTTGTTTAGTTATATGAACGTTCTACACATTTTCAGGTCTGTTGAACTTGCTCCGACTTTATTAGTTTCTTTCATCTTCACATTTATGCTCTTCCACGTTATCTTTCGCTCGTTACTTTTTACAAACGAGATAAAAATATATATACTCGCCAGAAATAAATTTTTACTCAAGATGCTATCGAAACTATAAATCAGGTGAAATCGTAGACTTGGATCTAGATGTGTCTATATAATGAGATTCTCTCATAATTACGGGAAAGAAGAACTGAATGAGGAACTGAAGTTAAGAGAGCAGCTCTCGCGTGACATGGAAATGCAAAGCAGATAAAGGCCGCGAATCATCGGTAGCGATGGAATTACTCGACTATCGATTCTCCATGATGCATTTCATTCTCTTGGAGAAGGTAGCGTGCATTCAGCTCGTGAATCATGTATTCATTTTTCGCTCGACCGGTGAGGAGCTTGAGCGCGCGTCAACATGATCCCGAAGCGATCGTTAAAGCTCATTATTAGTCGATCTTCATGCGGATAAGGATGTAACGAAGGTAAAAACCTATCAGCTTGTAAATTCCGATCTCGCAGATTTTGTATACGCTGGAAGATTAATTCTATGTGTGTGCCACTCGGCAGTCAATATTACCATCTGTTCGTGTAATCAATTTCTACATTAGTATAATATTCTTAATATTATGAATATTTAATTATTACAAAATATTTTTTAAATAAGAGTGGACATCTTATTTCTTATTAAAAAACTAACAAACTGTTCAAATTGACTTCTTCGACAACTATTAAAAGTAATATATTTAAAACAAATTAAACTAAATTAATATCTACATATAATACGTATCTATCTGGATGTACTGTAAAGAAAACAAACCAATTTAAGCGAATTCTGTTAATCTCAAGCCAACACACAAATAAAAATCTGCTGATGTATGCCATCGTGTAAGCTACTATAATTGCATATTATTAGCGACACATTAACAACTCGTAAATTTCAATGCGAATCCGACAATCATCGAGAAGTAAGATCGTCACAGAGTTTATAAATTTTTCCCATCGTATTATTCCCATTATATTATGTCGCATTAGTTGCGATAATAAAATTATATTTATTCTTTATCATAAACGATATTTCTTTCGCTTTGGTTTTTGTCTCACTGAAAAATTGAAATATAAAATAAGATTCTAAATGAAATTACATGTGCATATTTTTCCTGACATACGTTCGTTTTGGAATATATTTCACGTGTACGATATACGATACGCATTTGCGTGTTTACTGCTTTGTCCATCCTTTGCAATCATTTTTCATTCTTTCTATTACAGTTTTCAACAAACATACGATGATCTCGAAAGGTGTAGTTAAACGGAGATCGAGGGGATGAAGAGAATGCGTTGTAATTCAGGTAAAATTGACGAAAGGGTGGTATTCGAGCAAGATAAAAGAATCGAGAACGTGGTAGTTTCGCCGGAGCGTACGAAGTAATGATGGAAAAAAGACGTCTGTTAACAGCCGCGATCGCGCAGAATTAAGGACGATATCCTCGCTCGCAGCATGTACTTCAGCCTCGAACTCGTTACCGTCGGCTGGCTTCGTAAATTTCGTTAACGCGGGCTACCCTGCAATGCCCTGCATTCCCGCCTTAACGAGCGTCCACACGCTCGTTAGTATCCCTAAGGCCTTCGCTTAGGTACACCCTGTAAGTTAGCCGGGACTTACTGCGCCCGCTAATTCGTAAGCGGCTACTCTCATTCGTCGAGAGGATGCAGTTCGCTCTCGTGGAACAAGGTGATGCATCCTTCCCCAGGGACGGATTCGCAATGCCCGTTGCGTGCAAATCCACGTCTTCGTGGATGGAAAGCGTCTCATTTCGTGCGCGGATCCGCTGTTTTCATTACTTTGAATCAATTAAGCGACGTTGATATTTTCCAAGACAATACCTTGATCGTTCAATCCCTTGATTAGTCCTTTTTTACTAAACGATTGGAATTAGAAGGTTAGTAGAAAATTAATATTCTCAATCGACGAAATAAAAATATTTTCGTAAATTATTTTGCAGATATTATACAATCTGGTAATCGTCGGTTCAAATAAAAATCACGGTTTTATTTTAATTTAGGCATCCGTTTTTATAATGATGTTAAAGCCGCTTCATGTTTCTCGAATATATAGAGCGATTTTTTTTTTATACTTCTTTTATTTATATATTAGATAATTAGATTATATATTTTTTTTTATCATAACGCTGCAATCCAATGCCATGTAACACGCGCGGGCATCCTTCATAGGAGTGAATCAATCTGCATAATTTACACCTTAACGCTCGAGTTGACTAATTTTACGCAGCTGATTTTTATCTGAACCCCAGATTTTATTTTAATTGTGGCAACCGTGTTATTTACGTTCCGTACAGATACGAGTCCGCTTAATGATACAATAATTTACACCGTGCGAAGTTAGTGATGCATAATAAGGGCTGGGAAATTCTTTTTAACGTGATTTACGACGTATCCGTGTGAAGCGCGTAATATGCGGCAAACTAAAATTCTTTCCGTGACATACAAAATTGCGCTGCACAAAGTCGATGCTGCCGCGGAATATCGCACATATAATTTTTCGTTTATTTTGATTTATGGCTCGGTTCGTGCAATTACAGAAGTCTTAATGTTCCAAATCAAGTATTGACGTGAGTATTTCTTTAACGAAAGAAATATTGAGACATCTTTTAGTTTAAAATTTGTTTATTCTACCTCTAATTTTTTATGTAAAAACATAAATATTGATATATATTCTGACACCTTTAAATATGCACGAAAGACTCGGAGTTACTTAACAAAAAGCTGCGTCCCTGTTACTGTGCGTACGTATCGATTTCTCGAATATCAAGCTACCCGCCAGCATTAGCATGGCAAAGAAGGCGCCAATTTGGCTCTGATAGCGGCCTGCCATAAGAAACAGGGAAGGACACTATTCTGTGCGTGTTTTTGTTTTAAGTTGTTCTTTTTTGCTTTTTATTATAGCTCGCACTGCCTACTTTTCTATTTAATACCGGTGATATGTCAGTGCACTTGTCATTCAGCAAGAGACCATTATTTTCTCTAAACCCACAAACATACATTATCGATACGACGTGATTGAGCTTAAAAATTGGCCACGTCACGAGAGACTTTGCTTACGCAATTAATTGAAGCAAACTTTGTTCAGATCTATAGATAGAATTCTTCCTTAATTAGTTCCCCTTCGCACATAGATTATGAAGAATTAAATCTTACAAATCATTAATCCGACTCGCCTGACAGGGTCAGAGGGAATCGGCCGTAGTGTAATTAAATTATTATTAATTGGACATTTAGATAGAAACGCGATGGACAAATTGCCCGTCGTTTGATAAGGCAGATACACGGAATTGCACCACATCGCAA
Source organism: Acromyrmex echinatior (assembly GCF_024713525.1). Lineage (NCBI taxonomy): Eukaryota > Metazoa > Arthropoda > Insecta > Hymenoptera > Formicidae > Acromyrmex > Acromyrmex echinatior. Next base: position 11,385,397 of record NC_141853.1, on the reverse strand, counting down.
TAATGAACATCATTGCCCTCGCCATTGCGTCGCTCAAGACTATATACAGAGATAAATTACGGCGGAATTTACAATGGAGTCTTTATCAGATTTTGTTGGGTGCACGTCGCTCATTATTAGGAAACTTTTCTTCGACGAAGAATTCGTCCGACGAAATCGTCATTCATAGTTAAATAATCGCGATGTTGCAAATTGCCCCGGATCGCAATAATGCATCGCGCTGCAGGCGCTAAATTTCGTGGGATCACGCGAGAAGACTCGAGAGCTACATTCGCGAGGGAAATCACGGAGGTGCATCTATCAGACTTATCTGACGGGGAAGTACCTCTGGCAAATGCCTGACAATCTTATTTATGGCTTGCAACGAAAAACAGACAGCCGTGGTCAACGAAACGATTCGATTGGAAACGATATCGTTTAATCGATCGCATTGTCCGACGAAGGTAAAATATTTTTTTATAGAGTAAAGAGATGTGATAAGATAACGTGTTCATGGTCGATGATCACACCTTTTTTCAGGTTTAACAAGGAAATGATTGCTGAATAAATACGCTATATTAATTATTGAAATTTTACACTATAAAAACTTGTATATAAAGTTACAATAATTATAGTAAATAATTTTTGGATCTAATATTAAAGGTGTATATTTATATAAATGTAATGTTACAACTTGGAAATAAAATTATTCTTTCCTACAGTAATTAAATAATTTGCAAATTATTAAATATTATTTTATATATTATTAAATATTATTATTATTAAATATTATTTTATTATTAAATATTATTTTATTATATTATTTTTATTAGTAAATTTATAATTAAAGTTAAGTTTATAAAAATATTTATATTGGGTCATATCCGCGGTTTTTTCATTCAAAAATTCAACAAAAAATCGCGGATACTTTTTAAATGACCTAATATATTAATTCGCCAAATGAATTTTTTTTAAGCTATATAATATTGACATGTACGAATATTGAATACAAATATAATATGTGTGATCTACTATCATTATGTTATATAATATTTAAAAAATTTGTACGTTTATACAAAAATTATAAAATATATTACTGTATACATATAATTTGCCATCTGATATAAAAATGTTTACATAATTAGAGATAAAATAATTATCTCTTTTATAAATTGATAGAAAAGTATTGTCTGTATATTTCTCGTGCGTCAAATGGTCAGTAATATTTCTTAAATTCTGTTATAGACTGGATCACCGGCCAATGAAAAGAATTTGACGCTTTATTTTATTTTCGCGAGCCAATTTATAGCCGCGCGACCGTGCTGTTACATCATCAGTATGTTAATGGAATCCCTTTTTAAGATAATACAGAAAACTTTGGTACGACGATGCGTGGCCCAGAGAACGCGATCACACCCAAACGTAACTTCCGCCAGGCGCTATCTCGGCACTCCACACTTCTACTTTATTTAAGCGTATGTAAGCGGAGTGCGGTGGAGAGCTCACACACGTGCCACGGTATGGATACACACAGTGGCACATCGAGTAAAATACATATGCGATTTCGTGTGTATATACTATGCGTACGTGCGGGTTGACGATGTATTAGTGATTCGCACCCGGTAAAATCCCGCCTCTCGACTCCGTATCGCGCGATAACTCGATTACCCGCGATAACCGAGTATTTATTAGCCTGAGATTTCATTTTGATATCCGCCTTCTACCCCTTCTTCTTCTCACGGTCCTATCTGTCTCTCAGTTCTTTACCTTTCTCCTCTTCTTACATTCTTATGCATACGTCTTTCCGAATGAGTGAGAGACATTCATCGTTTGGAGAAAACACCATCGTTTCGGAGGTATTATGTTTTCGGAAGTTTGTTTGCACAAGAATAGAAACGGATGATTAATAAATTTGTTTAATATTATTCATTTTTGTATAGCAAAATAGCTCTGTAATTCTCTAAAACAATAATTGATTACGGACTATTATTATTATATTATAGAAAATCCACAATAATAGCACAAACTTATATAATGTACCTTTCAACATGGTTTACCGGGATGTTTTCCCGTCCTCTTTAATTTTATCTGGACATTATTACGAAATTTGTCTCGGAGTGATTTCTGCACATTTAAAAAGGTTATTTTATTGAAATTAAATTGGTTTTACAAGAGGTCGTGCGCACAGGGAACGATCGATCGTGATATACGTATGTATCGAATTACGAGCGCGGATTATCGTTGGGCGAGGATCAACGCTCTGCTGGGATGCACGATAATTATTTCTGCGTTAGCCATAATTATTGTCGGGATGGCAATTAATTCTTGCCGGAGCGGCAATTAATTTATTGTGGCTTGATTAATTACCGCATGGTAGGCGGGCGAGACAGTTCGTTACTGCGGATGATTGCCCTTTTGCTGCACAATAAGGTCCATGGCTGGTAACGCTTCTTTTTTGGAAAGAATTTGGCGACATTGAGATTTGGTTGATGCATATAAAGATAATTAGGTCACAAACAAATAGATGATTAATCACGAATGTGTGATATTTTTTTCTCTTTTTTAAATAACATCAAGTTAAATCCAATTCTGTATCAAAGATTATTTTATCTTATATAATATAAATCCTTGTTGAGAAAACTTGTTATATTATTCTTTAATTAATAAATGTATTATAATGAGAGAGAGAGAGAGAGAGAGAGAGAGAGAGAAGAATATGTTATTATATTTATATATCATTTCATATTTTGATGTAGAATGCATATTGATATTGTTTTCTTTTCATTTCATATCTAATACACAAAATTTTACACTGCTCAGCCTTTGTTTATCAAACGATTATCTTTAAGTTCAAACAAATAGTGCCATATAAATTCAGTCGTTAAGACCCGTCTTGTCCGTCACTTCATCTTGTATATAAATAATTAAGGTGAAAACTGTCCTCGAATGTTTTTTTCATGTCGGTTGAATCAAGAACCGGCCATTCGGCGATTAGCGCGTTTTTCTTTCGTTATCGAGGGATCGAACGATAAATGACGGTCACGGTTCGTCTTGCGGATGAGATATTGCAAGGAGTTTTCACTTTTCATCGGGAGTACCCCATTTATGGGCGGCGATTGACCGACGTTTTTGGATCCATCTCGTAAGATGAATGCGCTGTTGGAGAAACACGATTTGTTCCGTTCCGTGACCATTATGACCCGAAACATCTGAAATTTTTCAAGATCAGTCAGGTAGATCTCAGGCTTTCGTCACGCCGGTTTCTGGATCCTTTCGCGAGCGATCACATATGTCATTGTGAATAGCATATACATTTATGAATATAAATAATATAAATATGTAGTATATATTATTATAGATTATATGTATAATTATATATATATAATTTTACTGACTAAACAAAATGACACATACATTTTTATGCAAATTATTATCAGATAATAGAATGTAAATCATAAAATGGATGTAAATTAAAATATAAAATAAATCAAAACTTTATGGAAAAGAGAGAAAGAGAGAAAGGAGATATAAATAGAACTTCGATTAAAATAGTTGCTTCTTGTTTTAAGATTGCACCAAAAATAAAATATAATTTCCGAATAAATTCTTTAAATTTTTTTAAGACTGGTTGGAGATAAGATCGCTTTTAACTTATTCGTTAATATCATAAGTCATTCCCGTTAGTAAGAGGCTAATATTGTATTTATATCTCATTTATATGAGGTACGAACGTCAGATAAGACACGTCAGAACGTAATCTTCTTCTATTATTTATTGGAAACCTTGATACACTCGAGCTTAATCATAAATATTATGAGTCATGATACAACACTATATTTACAGATAATTAATCGAGCAGTTGATTCCGGATACTTAGCTTGATACTCGAATAACGGAAGAGAGAGAGGGACACGGGAACTTGGGATCAATGTGGAGCAATGAAAATCGAAGAGATGCTGTAATGTTAAGTTATACGAAACGTGTAAAGAGGGGAACAACCAGGAGGGGAAATTAATATTTCACACATAGTGGCGAAAAATCGCGCGAGGTTCGGCAAATTTCTGAATAAATATTAAGACGAGAACTGAGCTACGCGACTCTTTGGCGGGGCGGTTTTGTAAAATATTATTTAATCCTCGCTGGCCGTACACCCGATGCGATTCCATGTTTCCAATTTTCTCATGTTCTATTCTTTTTTCTTCTATTATAATATAGGGTTCGCATCTTTGATGCTATGTATATATAAGTATTATATATAAACTTAAGCATATTCGTTTGTTATATAATTGATATTCAGTTAAACCTTAACACATTATTCACGAACATTCAGGAACGACGAGATTTAGGTCGTCAATTAAATAAATAATTTAATTATTGTTCACGCTTCTTGTAAAATAAATATATGCATCTCGATTAAATGCAAAATGACATGAAGTTATTTGATTTCTAAGAATTATGAGATTACTTTGTTTTTCAATGTTGTGCAATGATATTTTGATCATACATTAATTTAATATATGAAAAAACTACAGAAGAATGTATATTTTTTTATACGTATTTTGTTTATGAAGAATATTAATATTATGTTTATGAATATAAATATTATGTTTATGAAAAAAAATAAATATATTTATATTAATAAAATTAATTCCTTTTATCTTACAGCGTTTTTATAATTCTTTTGTTGTAAAAGATAATTTTTAATTAATATTTTAATTGGTGATGTTTATACGCTCCGTTTAACTTTGTTAAATTGAATATTAGATTCTCTTCTATTATTTTTTATTCATCATTTCACGTATTAATTATTTTATTGAGTGAATCGAATCGCTATCAAAATTTATTTTCACGTTCCTGAATATGGCGAGTAATGTCATATATAGAGACACATATAAGTACTGAATCTTATCAACGGCAATTAAGGCGTTGTTACTGACGTTACGTTTGTTTTGATCTCTAAATGTACCGTATGCGAGATCAAAAAAAAACAATAAAAAAAAAGATACCATGTCGATCGCAAGTAAACTGTGTTAAATTACTGATCGACGCAGTAAAGATCGAATTCCGTTAACCGCACATTCGGCACCGAGATCGTGGCAATATCGACGATTTCTACCTCTACTTATCGATGAGCGATAACTCGCCACAGATACTTCAATCGCGACATATACATCAATTGACGAATGAGTATCGATTAACACTTCAATAATTAAAAGAAGCGAGATTATAGCAGCGAATATTATTTATGTAAAAAAGCATTCGCACACAATGAATCGATGAGACCTATTATATCCATGGGAGCCTGAATTATCGACTATCAAAATACATAAGGCACTTCGCATTGTATCAATCCCATGCTTACCTTAAGAAGTTAATTGAGAGAAGAATAGAGTATGTAAAAGGACTTTTCTCAAATTGTTTACAAATCTGATATTCTTCCGATTTATAAAAACAATAAAATTATCACCTCACATTTTAATCGTATTTTTATCAATGTCAACTTATCAGTACCTCGAAGTTCAGTCATTTATATCGACCATTTCCTATTTTAACGACGCATTCTTATATTACCGGCGGAGTAGTTTCTTAGACAGCTTCATTTGCTGTAAAAGATGCGAGGATATCGCAACCGATTGAGATGAAGCGAGAAGAAATAGATCTCCCCATGCTAAAAATGTTACCCTAGTTGATTCGACCTTGGTGCGTCATATAGCTTATACTGTCCGACAATAATTTTTCTCGCGCTTGTCGTCGCATTCGCGAACACATGGCTAGTATCATACCGGCCATGATACAGAAGAAACCACAGCCGAGTCCCACTATTGTACTGGCCACTGTAGATCTCAAACATACTCTGTCAGTCGTAGGCTCGCTAAATCCTATGTACAAAAAAAATGCAAATTTAAAACGATTGTAATTATAATAATTCTAATGCCTCATCTAACATTGAGATATACATATTAAACGTTTACTCTTTATAAATTAAAATTTATAAGTATAAGTATAAATTAAAATTTGCAAAATTTTACATGCAAGCTTCGTTCATTTTAAATCGGTGCTCGCCATTACAGAATTATAATAAAAAAAAGTAGAGCATCTCTTATTGAACGAAGCTATGAACGAAGCTATAAATGCATGGCTTGACAAGTAATTGTTCTAACAGTAAAATATTATGTTCGACATATATATGTATATCTTCTTTACCGCTGCGAGAGAAGCTAGTGGAATTCTGGAACAGTTCCGTGTCCGCTTCGCCTTCCTGAAGAACACGAAGAGATTGGAAGAGATTCACGTTCTCCGACAAACTAGATGCCGGCGTCGATGGTCCATCGATTTCCGACACTGACCGCTTTACCACATTCTTTGCATTTCTCCAATGGCAAGGTTGGCTCTGAAACGCAAGTGTGAATCGTTTAAATTAAAAATATTTATAAAACTGGGACACTAATTTATTTTCAGGCACAAATAAATCAGGCAGAAATGTGCAAAGTAGCATGAAAACATCGTTTGAAAATTAGAATATTCAGAGTACTTTTTTATATTGTTTTTCAAAAGTTGTCAATTTAATTGCAAAAATTCAAAAGTATGTAATATATAACCTAACGAATCACACACAACAAAATATTAACTTTTTATGTTTACATAACAAAAATGATATATTAATAACTATTTTAAAAGTAAATAATTTCTGGAATATTCAATCAAATTTAATGAGCGTAACACTTAAACAGATTAAAAAGATAATCAGGTTGCAAGTTAACGTCATTTGCCATCAATTTGTCATCAATTTGACATTAAAATGACATTTATTATGACATTTTGATGTCAAAATGATGACAGTAACATCTGCTTATTACCTGATTTAAATAGATTAAGAATGGAATGAAGTATTAACGCGCTAAAAAATATTTAGTCACCGGACATCTTCCGTGGCACATGCGAACATCGCATTCGATATACAAAGCCGGCGATCCTGTGAACCTGAAGGTCTTCATATAAGCAAAAACTTGCGTCTCGAACAGGCCACTCTCCGACCATGAACCGCGAAACCGGCTGATCAGTTTGTCATCAACCGGACATCCGTATTGATCGATCAGTTGAATCCTTTTGTTTCCGCCATTATGAGCGTAGCAATCATTTACGACGATATCAAAACCATCTACAAAAAAAATCGGCGTAAATATTCACATTTATCTGAAAATCATCAATTAATCTATCACCATTGATAACATTTAACAGTTATAATATAAAATGTACCAACTCATAAATTGCAGAAGACTTAAGCAAATTTAATGTAGAAATGTAGAGAATTGTTCTTAAAGATTCATTATGATTAGATAAAAAGCGACGATTAGTTTCATAAAATATATATGCCATCACAATAACAAAATCAATTAGTCATAAGCGGCAAGATGGGAATAAGATCTGACGTCCTCTACCTTCTGACATAGATTTGCATGACATAAGTGATATAGACGTAAATACAGAAGCCTGACTAGTTAAAGTACAGACATCTGTCGTTACGTCAAAGCACATACATTTTCATATCTTCTCGCCAGCATTTCCGCATCTTTCGCAAATTACCGAGCTCAGACTGACTAGCTGACTGACAAAGTCTTCTGCTGTTCATCTTATACCGTTATCGCCGTCGAATGATAGCTTGGCGGAATCGGGCGTCATATGATTAGACTGACCGTTGAGTAAAACAACAAATACACGAAAATACGTATTGTAAACAATTTACAAGCGCATTCATTTTTTCTTTCAATTTTACTAGCTTTTGTCTTGAAGGTTTATTACTAAATATAACATTACAACACAGTATTTTTATAATGATGTTGCACACCAACAAACATTAGATTCAATTCAATTATAGATTTGAATTGGTTAGATTTTCAAAAGCGCTTCCAAGAAAGTAATAAATTAATTTATTTAACGTAAAAACACAGATGATATATGTATAATTTAATTGATATCCATTATAGAAACTTAATACTGTAAGATAGTGATTAATTACTTATTTTCGATATTAAAAACACTGTTACTTCATCACTTCCTATTGTCTTCCGTTCGTTGTTTATTTCAAGTATTGTAAACCTAGTAGGTCGAATCCATTATATATTCTAACGATTTCACGTGACTAAACTGCAGTTAAGCTACGTATAAGGCTTACCGTATTTGCTGCGCATGTAGATAATGAGAGTCAGGGGATCTCCGACGCGAACTGGTCCAGCCACTCTAGTTCCAGTGGTCCCGTAACCGTATCTGATTTCCATGTAGCACTCCGGAGGCTGCAGGGTGAAGACTACGGGATTTCCCGTGGCGACCCTGGAAGAAGGTGGGTGCGTAAGAGGCAGGAAGAATGCGTATCCGTTATCTCGCGAGCAGTACGGCCTACTTCGCGCCAGCGAAGGATAGCACAGATGTTAGACATTATCGTAGATATTACGTAAACGCCTCGCGTGAAACGTTCCATCGAGTTCGCGTAATCGAAGGTTTCAGACGATGGATCACGTCGCGTCGTGTACTTCGCGTGCAACGTGCACTGCGAAAACAACCTCGAGTCTCTGATTGATATGACCCTTCGTACCGTTTCCACGCTTAAAGCCCATTTCGACGTTTTGAGACATTGATTACATTGACGCTTTATTTAAAAAAAGTAATAAGATTATCCACTCACTCGACATCGAGAAAAGGAAATGTCACCGTCTTCCAAAAGTCATAGCCGTACTCGCAAGTCACCTTGAAGTGTTCGTCGAACTCCTCCTCTATTAATGGATTGTACTGCACTGTGACCGTGTTCCACATAAGATTTTTCTGGAAAGACAAGAGCAATACGTCAATTGAGTCTTATTTCTCACGTGAATCCAGCCGTAATAGCGGTGTGCCTATGTTCCCGCGCGATCTACGCGCGATGTGACATCTAATTTTCTCTAATTATCAACATTAAAAATAAGTCTCCCTCATTTTTCCCCGGTGTTGTTAATCATTATTATTCTTTGTCGACCGGCGTCGGTACACGCTAAAGTAATGAACCGTCATTCCGTGATGCGCTCGGCGCTCGTCTATTTTACGTACCGTCGGATTCTTCCTGCTGTCCTGATGATGAGTGTTCTCGCCGAGGGTGCCGCACCGATTCAACTGAATGTAGAACTCGTAGTAGTCTCGGCCCGTCCCATTAACGTACATGCAATCGGGATCGTACGAGTAGCCTGCAATTAAAAGCGATTATTCTTGTTCATCCGGAACGCGGATCGTCTATGATACGACTATGTTCGATATCGAGTATCAACTGATATCTCGTCTATCAAACAATCTACCTCGCGGCATTTCGATTACATAGATCGCGTTGCGCGAAGAATAGACGTTGATACGTTTTCATCGCGAACAAATGGGGCGACAAAAAATAAGTGGAGAAAGAATGCAAAGTATACTCGTATTAGCGTCTGAGTTAGGAAGTCGGGAATTAATTTGACTTTTTAGTTCTGTTATAATAGATTCAATCAGAAAAGTCTCAGTGTTTTACGAAGTTATCACATTCGCGTTGACACAAAGGTGCTTAGCTCATTATTGAAATATTGATTAACGGGCTTATTAACGATCAATGAGAAAATTGCGGATTAGCAGAATGGATATCAAGCAGATGCAAAAGTTCAAGAAGAGGTCGTCTTTCTCATCGAATAATTTGTAAAGAAATTACTTGACGATAATGCCGTTTTTGCCGGTGCGTAGCTGTCAGAAGGACTGCGATGCGCTTCTTTCGAAATAACGGAAGTATCTTACTAGACCGGACAGATGGACTTACGACGGTGAAAGAAAAATTCTGGTGCGGTCGATGTGGACGACCGCCGATCGTTTTACGATAATTTCCACCATTACCTCATTAGAGCGAACGTATACTCGTCTTACTGTCTGCCGACGTAATTGCGGACCAGCAATGCAACCAGTTATCATATAATGCAACCAGTCACATATTTTAGATGCAGTATTATGTCGAATCTCTTGATCGTAATGGAGAGTGTAACGTAAAATTTCAAACACCATCACCGCACCATTTTTCAACACCGCGCCATTTGTATAATCTTTTGTCAAAAGCAATTTTTCAACTGTAACCTGATTACGTTATTGTTTGGCTTACTTGCGTATGTGATTAACATTGCAAAAAATATAATGATATTTAATAAAAAAAATTCCGAATAAATTGCACAATGTGAAATAATGACTCATTAATATAAGTCAATTTTGTGCGCCATTAATTTTACCTGCTGAATACAAGAGGCCGGTGAAAGATCCGTTGAATCCGATCCTGATTTTCATGTAATCATCTTGACATTCCGCCTCGATATCTAAAATGTAAGATATAAAAAATAATTATTTAACATATAATTAATAATTATAAATCGATTTAAAAAATTGTATAATAAATTTTAATTTTTATTCACACACTTTTTCTTCAACCTGCGTTTTTTTTTGCGATTAAATGTACGTTCCATTATTTTATATTTCATTATAATATAATTACGTATAATTATGTTGATTCAGCAGCATGATAAACTCTCTATCTGCATTTTAATTCTTTGCGAAACCAAGAATGTCTACGTGGAATCTTTGATGTTGAAAGAGAAATGGAAAACTGTGTATATACAAACAGGTAAAAATAATCGATGTGTCATGTCTACCTATATTACGTCTGTATTTACTAAGAATTAAATTTTAGATAATAAATTAATATAGTAATAATAAAAAAAAATGTATTAAGTACATACGCATTAAAAAATAAAGTTTTTCATATAGTTCGTTTAAATCATATTTATACTATTTAAATAAAATTTAAAGAATATAAACGTATTGGTGTTACAATCGATAGATCTTTGCAGGCAAATTTTGTAGCCAAGGATCTGTCTTATTTAATGAAACATAATAGATAATTCTCTTTCGCAAATAAGTTTTTTCAGTCAGGAAGCGTTTTCAAGACAGTGTTTTCAAAAATAGCGTTACCATATCGAGTCCGATAATTGTCACTTTGTGCATTCTCGTTCTCAAACGAGACTCAATCACAGAAGATGGAAACGTGTCGATCGGTCATCGCGTGGGCGTATGTTCGCGGTCAAGAGAGCCTGTCGTCATTCGTATGAAGAAACCGGGCGCGGAAAATCGCAGATTCGCGGATAGAAGCGAGTGGAAAACCGGTCGTCGATGACGAGTGAAAGTAAGTTGGGGGTCCCGTATAGGCGCTCTTCGTGGTAAGAAGCCGTTTCCACTGTAGTAACGTAACCGCAAAGCGGAATGGAGATTGATGGAGGATGAAGATAGTTACACTCGAGGTGTCCGCCGATGATACAACCTTTTCGTTTCGTGACCCAGGCTCATCCCACGTACACCGTCATCGTACGACGCACGGTATTCTCTCATGACACCTGAATATGTTTGACGAACGTTATACTTGAATATCATCATTGAATATCACGTAAGGATATCATCGCCATCGAACATTATTTGACAAAATTAATTAATTGAATTTAAATTGAAAATAAATTTTTTGACGCATCTTTTTCTAAAGAAGATGTCTACAGAAATGGTATAAAACTTTTATAATAATATTAAAATTATAATAATATTAAAATTAGCTGCAATAAATTAACATTTATTGGTAAATAAAAATGGATTATTCTTCATTTGATTAGATAAATGGAAAAACGGATGAGAGAAAGGCTAACATGCGCTTGTTACAGACTCGGAGGAAAATAAAGGATAGTGATGGGAAGATAGTTACACCAGGAGGCGCATGCCGATGATACAACCGTTCCGTTTCACCCTCGTCCTACGCATCACGTCGTCGCGAGTGTGCCGAGCGCATTACGCACGTATACGCAGGCGCTTATTAGAATTGCGGATACGTGCTTTGTGTTCATCGTCCGGCAAAACTCTGTCAGTAGGCAGACAATGGGAAGAGTTGAGCAACGCCGATATTTGCTCGAATGTGCCGAGAGCGGTCACGGAAAGAGAAGCGGAGGATATCGTCGGGTTCCCTTAAAACTCTGGTGCTGGTTTTAACATGTTGGCTTCAACTTTTGATACTTAGCATCTTTATTTATTAGTCCGAATCCAAACTGGTTGGAAAACATTCCAAGAAAGGAATGTAGCAAAAAATCTCGTGGGAGAAGCAAAAGAGAAAGAAATAGCAAAATGAGCTCCGAGGACGTTTGAGAATCGTGTTGCCGAGGAGGATACATTAAACCTAATGGGCTCTCTTTCGCGTAATTGACGATACCACGGGTGGCCAACTCAAGTTCCCGCAGAGAACGAGCGGCTCGACTTTACGACTTCATTGAACCAGCGAACTTCATAGGTCGGGCGTAGCATTCGTCATTGCCAATGGCAGCCTCATCCAAATGTTTTAGGAAATTTACCGTAGCAATGCTATCATCGATCGTCCCGTCGGCTCGAAAGGCTTCGGCACATCGATCTTTTAAAAAATAGAATCTGATTGATTGTACGGTCGAGTTTTCTTAAATATGCATAGAATAATTTATCACAACGAAGTAGAGCGAAATAGATTTATGTGAATCACTTATAACTCAATTCTTCTCGATACCTACATTATGAAAGAAATCATTGTCTTGCAATTAAAAAAGCTGCAACGCTTTGTATATGTATATAAACGCACGTTGTAGTATCTCGGAATTATAATTTTACAATTCTATCGTATTAATTCTTTATAAAGTTTATGAATAATAAATGATCGTATCTTCATCTCAAGTGAACGATAGGTATCAGTGAAACGAATTATCGTATAATTATTTGATTAAGAAATACAAAATGATTGCAAACGGCAAAAATGTAAGAAGTGGTGTAATAGACGTTTCGTTCTGGTCGAACGAGCGAAGGGAACGATGCGTCGTTAAAGGATTTTTCTCACAACGCGATTTCCAGTATGGCCGTAATTTTCCGCAAAACGCAATTAAAAGGATTCGCTGAAGGGCTTGAGAGCGGCTTGTATACAATTCCATCCCGGTAAATATTATTTATTTACATCATGAAACACACTGTAATTTAATAATTTTCTCCGGGAGCATCAGGCAGTGATGCTCCTGCTATGTTGATTACTCGCCATATGCACGGACAGTGAGTGCTCAAGCATTCACAATAAACTTCGATGTTCCAGAAACATCGCATACGCAGCGGATACGAGCGTAACACATACGCGTAACATAGGAAATTATACGCACGCGTAGAAAATTAATTTTGTTTTCACAGGACATTGTCTATTATTCTTTCATAACGGGATATTACACCGGCGTTATTAATGTCTTGTTCTACTGGCATTAATTACTACCGCACACCCGCTACATGAGATTAAGACTGAAGTGACCGATTAAAGTTTTAATTAGACATCATTGGCTTTCGTGGAGATAAGATTTTGAACAGGATAGAAAATTCATTTTGTAAAGTCGATTTATTTATAGAGATATATCATGAATCGCTAAAACTGTGATTGTGTAAATTTATCATTTGTATAAATGCGATTCGATACCGTTTTCAGCGCATATATAAATTACGGAAAATCGATCGCTATAAAAGAGAATATACGGCACGAAAGAATAAAATAATAACTGCAGCTTGAACATAATCTCACAGTATATTACATCATATATTACACCGTATGTATTCAAGATAATATTAAATCATTCAAAGAATTCCCGCGGACTCGACGACATAACTTCACGTCATCGTACGCGTCGGCATGAAAAGGAAAAAAAATAACGTAACGGCCGCTCATAAACATCATTTTCATTGCGACGCGGCGTCGCAATTTTCTCGCAGAAAAAGCGATGTCAGAGACGAGCTGTCGTCGATTACCGGCGCCATAACATATATACGCGACCAGATATATCTGCACGGGCACTGTGTGCTCGAGTTTCCACGAGGCAATCATGATCCACATGCGGATAATGATGATCGCGCGGGATGATGATGACGGTCCTCGGATCCCGATGACGACGATGACGATTGGAGATGCCATCGAAGGTGCTGCGAGCAAGGTGGTGTATCTCTGCCTCCGTACCCTCGATGTCAGGAGCGTCGTACGACTTTCCGACACCGTTTTAATTGCCTCCTCTCTAACGGTAGCCATTCGCCATCACACTCTGAATTCTCGGGCACACTAGCTAGCTGCGGACCAAGATGGACGGATATATTGCGCGGAGCGCAACTGCGATTCTTCCAAGTCAATCGACCGAGACACCGGAGGGAAGTACTTTGTCCTATAACGCGCGCTATCCTCACAGACTTCGGCCTCTCGCTGGACAATGGAGAGAAAAATAACGGATCGACATGCTAAAGCGACGACAACATCATTCTTTCCTCTGAGGCACACTGACCCACCAGACCGATACCGTAGACGCTTTTTGTCGGTGCTTTTATTCGGATGGGAAATAGCGAATCCTCGTTTACTCCCCGATATTACGCTATCCTATTATTCGAACGTCCTTTTACTCTAAATACATTCTATCAAGTATAATCTCTTTCGTGCGTGAACGCAATAATGTAATCACAAGCTAAATCGAGTCGATAATCCATTATCGACCAAAGATAGAGATTTCTATTGGCTCTTCTATAGATCGACATAATCAATACCCTTTCGTAACGTATTTCCGCTGAATTAGTGTCTTGATGCAAGCCGCCATTACAGCTACTTACAAACCAGGAAATTTCTATTAGCTCGGGAGATTGTGCGGGCTGAAGAGTAATTACCTTATACAGCGTATCCACTTGATTTATATTTAATTTACCTCATCGAAAAAGCGCAAGCAGATTGTTGAGACTATTAATTACGGGGCACTTACGAGAAACCGTTTATTTTAATATTATCATCAATTCTGTTTATATAATAGTAATAATGCAATTCAGCAAGATGATAAAAGATAAAAGCTGTCTTCGTACTTACGTTGCACTCTCGTCGTATTGGGCCTGTATCTTCGGTGTTCGCGATCCCAAGTTTCTGGATGTCTCCTCCAGTCTTCATCACCAATTACTCCTGTGCCTCCGTTTCCAGAAAGGCCTTGCAAGCCTTGAAGAGTTTGAAGAGCTTGAAGATTCGGATTCAACGGTCGATTTTTCAATGAAGGAACTGGCACGTAATTACCGCCGTCGCCAATATACACGACCTTTTAGGAAAAAGAGAAGAATTTATTAATATAATTTTAATACTTTAATTTAGTATAGATAATTATTATTTGAATGATTTATCGTGTATCGTGATTTAATATATTATTTCTTTGATAATTATGAATACATTATTTATATTTTCAATTTATATTTGAGAATTAATAATTAATTAAATATATGTGTCTTTTTTTATGAATAATGAATAATGTTAATTGATCCTTGACACGGAAAGAATAATTTTGCTGAATATAAATTATTGGAAAAATCTGAAAACTAACTTTTATTACATTTTAATTTTATTACACCATTGAAACGATTCTATTGGAAAAACTAGTTGGTAAAATGTTAAAAATTTTTGCAGTGACATCTTAATGTAATGTAAATGTAAAAAAATTTTTTTCCATTATATACGCTTAATTAAATTAAAGTAATAAAATATAATGTTCAATCGATTACTTTTACTCAGAATTATCACAGTCTCGCAAAAAATCAATGCTAATGTAATATATTATGAGCATCGTATACTTAACATAGAGTAATTTACATAAGTATCAGAAAAAGATTGAGCATCTGTATATATGTTTAGATTTAATGGTTTCACGCTAATAATCCTAATAAGCAGTCACCCACGCTAAATTCCTGACGCTACTAATGAAATTTATACGGGAAGTTCGGAAAATGAATACCAAGAATCCGCTAACGAGTCGCAAGTAGTGATTTGCTGGTTCAAAGCCGTTAGCCCGCGCATTGCGAAGTTGGAAGCGGGATTCCGGCAAAATATTCTCGCGTACACAGCTTCTCGAGATACGACTATGCAAAACTATCCTGTCGAGCGGGAGCCCTGACCTCTCCTACGTTAACGATTCGGTTTAACCCTCGGCTTGTATGGATCGCTACCGCTCGAACGGTGAGAAAGGGCGAGAAAAAGCATCGGGGGTCGAGACCACGACGAAGAGGAGAAACATGCGGAAGAGGGAGGTACGACGCGGTGCTGGCGCGGCGTTGGCGGAGACTGGAGAGTCCAGGCAGGCGAAAAGGGAGTCTCTGACTGGAGAGGAGAGAACCTGACGGAGGAAGTCTGAAAAACGGACAGCACGAGTAGCGCGTGACTAACGCTTTACGAGCTCATTCCCCTGTCCGAGCGTGGGTACCCGAGGCATTCCATTCGCGTATGCCATCCACGGGTGCCGTGCGCAAGAAGAGACGCAAGAAGACCGAATAAGACGACGACGGTGGGGGTGGACGAGGGGAAGGATATTGTACTTTGAGCCGCTTGTCAGCGAGCAGTCAGCGAGCACGATACGAACACGGTACGAGCAGGTAGATACTTACTCGGGCGAATCGGTCCGTGGAAAGGGAGAGAAGGGAGGATGGGCACGTGGGGAGGTGGTTAGTGATGAACGCGAAGCGATGAAGGAAAAAAAGTCGTGAACAGCCTCCATACGCCGTAACGAAAAAATCGCCATTCCATTCCAGCCGCCTCCTCCTCATCCTCCTACCCGATTCTTCATCTTCTTTTCCTACCAAGTTCTTCCTCTCGCACTGTTCGCACTGTTCTCGATGACGTTCCGCCGGTGCTCTCGACGTTCGATGGGACATAGGTTGCCACCCTACCGCGCGCATAGATCGGCAGGGAAATTGCTTCTCTTCACGGATTCCACTTTTGAGGAATTTCAGGAACTCGAGTACAATGTTGCCGGGAAACGGAACGGACCCCGACAAGCGAAATGGTGTACGGCGTTTATGGGCCAGTAGAGTAGTTAGGAGATCGTTCTCTCTGGCAAGAAGCTGGGCCCAAGCGCTGGCGTCTGATCTACGTTCCGCAGAAAATGACCGGCGGTCTTTGAATCTTCCGCGGTATCTCATCGGAATGTATTACGGACGATAAGTGCCGATTACCTTCGACTCCTGCTATGCTTAACTACGGCTACTTTGGCATTAACTGTACTGGGTTACGTAGGAAATGCAATAACACGAAATGCCTCCTTCGTGTCGAATGCGCGGCCGATTCGATCCCATCGGAGCTCTTCGCACGACAACATCTTCCGTTTTGTGGGCTCCTCTTCGAAGAACTTATTAGTTTCAATTTAACACAAATCTATTTCCGATAACTGTTTCGAAAATTATCATTTTGTTGGAAGCAATTCGAGGTAATATTTGTACGCATTAACATTTGTACGCATCCGGCGATGAGAGCAATTTGACATTGAATTCAGTAGCTTGTGTATAATAAGAACATTTTCTTTAATGACCATCGACATCCGTGATATAAGTTCACGTTTCTTCAAAGAAGAAATACCAAGTAACCGTTTAGGTTTTTCTCATTTTGTTCTACAGTGGGATGACGGAACGGACGGGACCAGATTTTTTTTCTCGGGTGAATGTTAATTTCTTTCGAGGATTTTATTTGATCAAGTCGCATCGAGATATGCACATTCATGCAATGATTAACGGTAGCGTGGTTAGAGTGTCGAAAGTCATTAAATTGAAGTAAGATCACTCGGCTGACTTAGATAAATGCATCTCTCTAGAACTTTTTCTCGAGATTCAATTATTTGTCGAAGTTACTTAGATCGAATTCTGTGTGAGCGTGAAGTAACGCAACAATTTTATCAGTTATGAAAATGTGTGCCAAACAAAAAATTAATTTCTTACACTAATTTTACGCTGTGCGGATATTATGTAAATTTTTATTTTTAATAATTATTCACGCAAATTAATTTTTGCAAAATATGTGATAAAAAATATAATACCCGACGATTAATAACCTTACTATGTTTACGTCAAATCAGCTACACAAAAAGAAACCGATTTTACTAAAGCATCTAAATAATTATCTAGATATATAAATCCGAAATTCATTTTGTTAAACCATCAAAATAATTATGTAGGTCGCTCAAATATAATGAGCAATGCTGTGAAAAGTTTCAACATCGTAGCAACGAGCTTGAGTGTCCTACATAATTATTTTGATAGTTTAACAAGACATTTTCAGATTTGCATATCAAATCAAATATTTAGATTTTTTATATTAGACTTTAGCAAAACTCTTTCCATGCGATTATCAATGGTATCTAATGATTTTCATGGACACAGTTTCTCACAAGGCGATTTAAAGTCGTTGAGACAGCTCGAAGCTATGCGTTGCATTTCCGTGTGATTAGTCTTCGCCTCTCCAATCGGAACGGACGGAAACACGGCGGTACGCAGAACAGATGAAATTGATCTTGTCTCCCGTTTCGCAACGGAACGCTCGTAAGCTAAATAAACTGCTTCTGGTGCCTTCTCTCGAGTAATAGGGCCTTTCCCTGTGGAGAATAACGCGGTGCAAGAAACGATTTATCCGCTCGCAATTTGCGATATAACGAAGGTCGCGCACGGACGTGGCCGCGAGCTGCGATATCCTTTCTCTCTATTCTACTGGAAAACTGGTTCATATTTTTTCGCGATCGAAATCGATTCCGTTCGAAAACTAGTTTAAAAGCAATCCGTAGATCATCGATAAAGAGCGATTAAAATCAAAGGAATGGCCTTTATTCTGCTTCTCCTTCCTCCGGTACCTCTCGTGTTGATATACCAGGCAACCTTCTGGCCCTTCTGCCCTTCATTTAGAAAGGGCCTGCAGAATTTTCTACGTGCCACGGAAAGGAGGAAGATTATGGGGATAGAGTAAACGCGCCTGTATACAATAATTGATTTTTGTTGAAAATCAATTACAAAATTGATCTTTTGCGATTTAATCCGATACCGATCGCAGCGGCGAAGAGTCACACGAGGAAAGCAAGACGATCGGCCGCGTCATCCGTGGATCTTCAGTAGGATTTTTCCGCTCTATCGAGGACATGCCGGCGACCGAGGCGTCGTCTTTGCTGCGGTTAACTGTCGGCACTTCCCTTTTTTTACTCTCTTGAATATCATTGCGGATGCAGAACACCTGCATCTAGATTCTCCGGCCTTGCGCGCGAGCATTCGTTAACGAGAAATCACGCAAAACTGAACAGATGGGCAAGTATCATTCCTTTACTTCCTTTTTTCCATTCCGCTCTCGTTTAACTCTTTTTTTTTTCATCCAATTTCGAGGAAACCGTTTGCCAATTAAATATAACTGGACGTACGGCAGATGCGCGCACACACCTTTCTCCTTACTTCTCTCACTTTCCTCTTTGTTGTCACATGCTACGATATTTATTGTCGGAAATCTGCATTTATTGTCAGTACTCCCGATGGAAAGATTTTTACCGCCTATTGAAATGTCTGGCTTTGATAACTTAATAATATATTAAATAAAAATGCGCGACGTTAAAGTAATTCCTTTTTATCTCAATCGACAAATTAGCAAGTTAATTTTTTAAAGTTGTGCGGTAAAATCTTACAACACCGATTGCAAAATATGATCTTCTGGGCAATTTAAATTGAATGGCATCAATGTTGTTGAGGTTTTATTGGTTTTTCTTGTACATGTTGTTTTCACCAATCAATGTTATACGAAAAAAAATAAGTAAATGTTTCTATAAAGGTAACGGAACAAAGAAATAACAGATCGGGGAGAAACTTCTTGTGTAATATCTATCACGAATTTCAATAAGAAAGAGCGCAGCGCGAAACAAATTGGCGATGCGTGACTTACAGTATCGTGGTCGCTGGCCTCGTGAGTTAACGCTTCTCTGGTTTCGTTGTGAGAGGAGGAGGAGGAGGACTCATCCTCGTCAGGTCCCGATCCACTGCCTGCCCAATAATCCTCGGTCGTGTCATCGATAACAGAATCTTCGGAGTTTCCCTCCACCTCTGCGTTCTCATGGCTGGTTGGCTTTGAAAAAAAATCGTCTCTTATGAGAACCCGTATCCTTTGCAAGTTCTCTTGTGCGTAATGTTACAAGCAAGATATATATTTACCTGACACCTCAGCGTGACCACCGTCAACATCCAGACGCAGATGTATCTGTAACAATATGTAATTTGTAATTAAAGTTAGAAAGCTGGCTCTATATGTAAGACGCGTCGCGAGGCACCGAAATTCTCGAAGTTGCCTTACAAAATGCAAAATTTTATCAACTATGTAGATGTATGTAAATTTTTCGCTTTAAATTCGGAGTGTATTGTATGAAGGCATTGCTCTTATATAAAGTGTGACTTGGGAAAGTTACTGTTTCAAACGTAACTCTCTTACGCTAGTGTGGCGACCAAGGACGATGATGCGAAGGCCGTTATACAAGGAAAGCGATTATGACACTAGCAGAAGCCTCTATGAAACGTCGAGCGGACAAGACGATCGTAAGAATGGCACGAAAATAATGCGATTAGGCAAGAAAGAAGAGACACAGATTTAATTATTTATATATATATATATATGTGTGTGTGTGTGTATGTGTGTATTATATGTACATGCATCGTGAATATGAAAGCCTAAGTAACGCGGATCGTAATGTATTACATGTAATCGGTGAAGTAAGAGCACCGCAAAGGTGACTCGCAAGGTGGCACGTCTTCTGGTTTTCACGTTCTTTTCCTTCATCGTGGCTTCATCTAGGATGTAACTCATCTCTCTTGCTACTGCTGTTGCTTCCAACGCAGCGTTCCCTTGCCACTTCTACATGAACCCCAAATGAGTTTCTTGCCTCCACACTTACTTGCCGTTTATAGACCTTTTCGATGTAATCGAGAGCCTCGCACTATTCGCACGCGCTCAGTGACCCTCCGTGCCGGGGCAACCGCTCATATCAATCTTCATCTTCTCGTCTCGTGGGTCTAATTAGGTCGATATTAAGTATACACGATAGTTTATGCAGGTTTTAATTTTTTATTGCTCCTCTCGCTATCAGTCTGGTTCATTCATGGCTTAGGATTAAGGCTTTAGAGGGATTGAAAAATGTGAAATTCCTTCTCGAATTATGTAATTATTACATTTGATAATTAATTTGATTAATCAACCTTGTGTTCATATATTTCGTAAGCAATTGTTCTTCCCAATGCTTCTAATCACCTTGTGACTTTCAGCGAAGATTTGTATTGCAGCCTGAATTTATTGCATTTTCTTGGAAAAGACGCGCAATAAAAAACAAAAGGAAATTAACAAAAATATTAAAATTGTTATGTCAATTTGTGGGATTGTTTTATACTTTACTGCAAATCTAAATATGTAGTAAGTTACTTTTATAGTATATATGTGTGTAATTTAATTTTTCTGTAAAAATAATACTACATGCTTAAATATGCAAATCCGTTTTTTTTAGTATAATGTAGTATAATGTAGTATTACTTTACACGAAAAATTAAATCATATATGTATAAAGACACTTATTACACATTTGAATTTGGGGTGTCATGGCCGAGATATATATGAAACTGATGTATTATAATGTAATCTTCTCACCGCAATCTTTGACCGCGCTATTTATGATCGTGCTTTAATCTCGAGATGTTTCCATCTCGAAAAGATTAAGAAGTTAAGAGTTAAGCGAGACGCTTCGTGCATACTGAGCAACGAGAGACTGAACGAGAGTTTATAAGTAGTACATGTCATGTCGCTGAATCTTTTATACTTAGACCTTGGTACAAATGCGGACTACGTATTGCTCTACTATTTTCAAGACAGTAGAAATTATCTGTACTTTCATCACGTAACAATAATAATTACTGCCAGTATAGTTGAATGAAGCCGTTATCAGTGCGGTTTGATCGCTCTCCCCTTTGCGATTTTCCCAGGGTCGCGGGAATCAGCTGACCGTGGTTTTCCGAGACGTTATCGTTGAAAACTTTAAGCGCATATTACTTTATTACTTGGGTTACGAGACGGACAGTCACCGTTTCATCTCGGACGATTAAACAGTCGTTTGAAAAAGTGGAATGCTTTCAGCATACTAGATTGTGAGAAATTATTCGCATCACATCGGAGAGCACAAGAGATTAAATAATACGAGTCACGATACTTTGGCATACTTGGATCAATCAGTAATCGAGAAAATAATAGTACTGTCACACACTGTATACTTAACTTTTAATCTCATTATTAATTTCATTACTAATTAAATTTGAATTTAAATTATACTAGCCTGTGATAAATTTATTGCATCGGTTATTGTAATATGTTTTTAGGGTGTTTACATCACGCTAGATCCAAAATTGAGATCAGAAAATCCCTTTTATTAGAATATTCATGTATCGAATTAAACTGGAAATTTGTGAATTGTATAAACAACATTATTTACATCATTTTGTTTTATTTATATTTAATTTTAATAAATAAATATTTTATTTGTCTATTATATTTAAAGTTTTTTAAATTCGAAAATATATAAAATGTATGTTTAAAATATTTTATATTTTAGTACAAGATATTTTTCATAAAATTTTTGTTCACATATTCTACATGTAATTGTATAATATTATACATATAGCAATTGAGATTTTGCTAAAATTCCTTATGTGTTATAGCAACAAATGGATTTGATTTTTAGACCCAACTTTATATTAAAATATTTTACTTATAAATTCACAGGCAACGTTCACAAAGTTTCAACCCGCAGGCTAGTGTCATTAAATATAATTAAATTTAAATTTATAGCCCAAAGACGTTAATACAACAAGCTTGATTGCAATATCTAATATAAAATTTCCTTTATTATAAAACATCATATATATATATATATATATATATATTAGGTGTTGGAATTAATTCGTAGTGTTTTACAAGTGATGGGAAGTACTTTCATTAATGTATTTTTTAATGCTCATGTGAAATAAATAACATTCTTTCATTAAAAACGCTACGAATTAATTCCAACACCTAATATATATATATATATATATATATATATATACGGTCAGTATGACGTACCCACAAAACTCATTTAACGACGATGGTAATATAACCTCATTATTTTCGCATTAAGGCAAAAGAATAAATTAAGAAGAAATGGAAATGTACCCGTTTGCATCATTGGAAAGATTAAACGATAATTATCACCGCGTAACGGTTTGCGTCGCCAATTCGTCTTCTTCTTCAATATGTTAGACAGTGACAAGGATGATACGTTGATAGCAATCCTAAAGAGAATATTGTGCACGTAAGATAATTATAAATACCTCGCGGAGGTATTAAAGAGGAAAATTCATCTTATCCTACATGCAACGGAATTCGAGCCTTCGCGATTGCATCGGTTGTCAACGGGATAATGGGATAATGGCATATATGTAATTATAATAATTAATTTATCGTTGCGCCGCTAAGAGGGAGTCGACTATCGTTAAGTGATGATTGCAACCGTGGAACTCACGCCGACTTACTCACTTTTTCACGATCGGAAAAATTATCTGGTTCCGGTTGCCATTGCTCGTTCTCCAGTAAGTGTCATCATTTTAAAGAAGTGTTGTTTTATTGTGTGCATGATTTACGAGACATTTCTTTAAGCGACGGGTAAACAGTTGTTTAAATATTTAAACGCTCTTTCAGAAGCTCTTAACTGAATTACCCAGAGTGACATAAACTCGTCTCGAGCGTAAAAGCTTAAATAGAATATTGAAAATGAGGAGATCTCATCTGCGTAATGCTTGTTATGATGAATTCATGCCATTAAACGGACAGAATTGGATTAGTAAGTTAACTTACTTCTTGTGTACACACAAAACACTCGTCGCACATTAAACTAACAGTACGCGAAAATTCATATTTCGATTGATACAGAAATGCTTTTTATTTATCAAGGCAATTGCGTCGAGTCATTTAAGTCTTCTTCAATTGATCGCTCGATGCGTATATTAACGCGTTGAGACTGCGAATGCGACTTGTTCTCCTTAAAGCGCTAGCATCATTGAAGTATCGATACCGCAATTCCTCATTCGCGATGTTTGCCTTTCGCGTTACAGAAATAATCAATAATCTCATCGCCGCACACCGTTGGCGCGGTTCTGCGCGCGTTCCCACGTCGCCCATCAGTTCGTAAAGAGAACGAGAAGAATCGCCCGATCCGTCCTACGTCGAGTGTATCGCGTGGTATTAATTACCGCCGCCGAGCACATTGGCAGCGATCGATAATTTCGCGAACGTCTCGCGGGGGGCACTCACGAGAGCAATTGTAATTATTATTCGTTCGCTCTATCCACCGCCGTCGCCGTCGCCGCCGTCGCCGTCGCGGCGAGGCCGGTAAATGGAACGGAAGGTGTTAGGCGTGGGATGAACTCAACCAACGCGGATCACGGGCTACGCTACGCGCTACACGATGATGATGATAGCCGTTAATCACGTGGCATCGTGGAGCGGGATCCGAAGACGCGGAGCACAACGATAGGCAATACACGCACCGCGTTCGCGACGTGTGGGCGGCGCAGGTCGCCGGCCGCGCTCGCCGCAGATTACCGTATACGTTACGCACGTTACACGCACCGCAAGATACCGGTGGACGTGATCGCCTCGAACGACACGCCGCAATTAAGCTGCCGTGCGATTTTTTTTTTTTTTCTTTCAGAACGCGCGAAGTGCCGACCGCGAGTCACTTAGCCTGACCGTGAATGACATGTGACATGTTTCGCTTCCACTTTCGGAGTCATCTTTTTTTAAACAGTTAACCGGTACCTGGAAACTCAAAGTCGTTCTTGAATGTAATGTTGAAAGCGATGCATGTCCTGTGTGCTGTGATATATACTGTTAACTTTATAATGTCAAATTATATCCAGTTTGAATTATCTTTGATCATATCTATGATTGCCGCTGCAATGGCAAGATTTAATCGAAATAATAAATTGAATTTGTCAGTCAAATTTTCTTGGGTTTAATTATTTAAGACTCGATGTCTTTCGCTTTAAAACGAGACAGAGAGAGAGAGTTTTAAACCTCGTTTAAAATCAAAGTAACATTGGTGCAATCGGGTCTTAAATAATTAAACCCGAGAAAATTTGACTGACAAACTCAGTTTATTATTTACCGAGTGCATATGTTAATATGGGCGTTGTTTACTTAAAAATTAACCGCAGGAATAAATTAATTTTGACACATATATGAAAGTTAAAAATAGATGATAGTTAAAAAATAAGATGTTATATAACTCAAAGAGTTGAGTTGTCATTGTTGATTTTATATTTAACAGCGTATACATATATTATGTTTGGATTATATATAGGTATGTGCAAAAAGTAAGTATTTAGTTTAATAGATCGATGAAATTAACATCGACAGCATAATTTTCGAAGAATTATATACTTTTAACGTAAATATAACGGTAACGAAATATAAGGATTGTACCAATTGATACAATAGAGAAATAAAATTCACTTTATGCGAATATGCGAGCAGCGAGGCGTAAATCGCTTCATGGCGCTCCTGATAAACACAATTAAGATTCGAGAATTTTATAGAATACTTGTAATGATAGTCTTAATTGATACGCTAAATTCCAGGAATAATATTCCGTTCGTTATCAAATGCAGTTAGAATTATTGCGGTAAACCCTCGGACGGTTTATTGGTATAACATGGTATGTGCTCGTAATAAAGAAATAAAACCTAGATTCCACGAGAGGTTGTTTGCGAACATTTACAGATTGCACCGTATTTGTTCCACAGATGAACTTAACGTGGTTGTACACATCAATCACTCTCTCGAGACGCACAGTCTGCGTCATGAAACGAAGGCGGTGATTCCCTTCTGGTCTTAAAAATATAAAATAGAAATATTTATAGGTTTACAAAAGATTACATCTCCCGCACAGAGAGCAAACATATTAATGATTCGTGTTATTGCGTAAAAAAATGTTCTATGCCACAAGGTACAAGTACATTGCCATAAATACACACGCGAAGCCGCAAGTCACGCGCAAATGAAACTCATGCATCGAAATAGGGATTCATCATCGACTAGATTGAAACCGATACGATTCCGATGAGTGCGAGTTTCGATTAAGAATTAATTACGCAATTACTATATTTTATATAATCTTTACACACGTATATATATAAAATTTTATTGCGATTTCGCAAATGTAGTGTACTTGTATCGCGATACCTCGTGACACATGTAAAAATGTAGAATATTTTTTACTCTCGACATTTTTCTACTCTCTTTTTGCATTAATCATGCACGAGTTTCCAAAATTTTATCTTGGTTATTATATTGATGGTCCAACAAAATTATTCGTAGATTTGTATCTATTTTAATTTTCAGATAAAATCGTTTCAATAAAATCATTTTTTCCATGTAAAAGATTAAAACGTTCCATAAACATAATCTTTTAAAAATCTATAATAAAAAAACAATTCCTTCTTCCATTTTTAGATATTTTATGCGCGAAAGAGAATATCTGTGTTAAATTAGGTATGAGGCTTTAGGGCTCCAGGCTTTTCCAAGATACCGTTCGTTTAATTCCATTTCTGATAAAGCCATTTCTCTTTCACGGTGTCGAGCTCCGCCCTCGTGTGCCATATTTGCCAAACAATTATTATCAAATCACGTCAAATTTCACGCGGGGGCGCGTATCGCGCCTACAATCGTTTTACTTTTGCGTAGCCACCTTGCGAAGCGCGGCCGCGAGAACAATGTTGTTTCGCCGCTTTCCGTCAGGGAATTACGTCGTTGGGAAGTGAAATGAACCGAGCACGAGATGCCCGCGAGGGATTCTCTGGCTTGATTCCCCGCTACCATCGTCTTTCAATTCCGTTACCCACCGACAGGCAGGAAACATTTTTATTCCAGCGATCGGCCTACGATGCGCTTCTGCCTCCACGGTCACCGTCGTAGCTCTGGGCGAAGGATCGAGGAAAACTGTAGGCTGGCCGTGAGTGATCTGGCTGCACCATGCACGTAATTGCGTTGCACCCATCGTGAGCTACGTTTAAAAGCCCGCCCGTCCAGCTTAATCGCATGGCAAACTTGCCTTCACTTTGCCAAACAGTCGTTTCGTTTACTCTGAGCTGTCACTTTGGAGTGCGGACTTCATAATCAAAGTTTGCGTATTTCGAAGGGAATAAAGGACCTTATTCATTTTCGTATTGGTTCTGAGTACTCTGTATAACGAAACTTAGCTAAAATGAAAGATTATTGTTACACGGAAAGAATAATTTTACTAACGTATTTAAAAATTTAGAGTTCATACGACAAAGGAGCAAAAAAACGCTATCAAGTAAAATTGAAATTTATAGTTTAAAGATCGATTTTTTCGTATATCTATTTTATATATGTATAAGAGATTATATATTTACGTATCAATATCAAAGTTATTGATAATGCTATATAATAGAAGAGAAAAAAATTAAAGACGTTCGGTCTAATAAGATAAAATAGCCTTGTATATTATTATTTTGTTCAGGTGTGGGCAGTATTTGAAGTACATGTATTTAAAATGTGTATTTATTATTTTATTTTATCAAGAGTATTTTGTATTTTGCATTTTAAATACATTTTTTTTTAATATTTTGTATTTTGTATTTAAATACAATGTTTTTAGTATCTTGCCCACCCTTAGTTCTACTCAAGCCGTACGTAGGTAAGTACAAAAACAAAAGATTTGAACGTCAATCCGATGCCAGAGTAAAGAATGATTTTACAACCAGTCGAAGTCTGAAAAAAGTCAAGTCTACTTGGCTACTCACGTTGTGAAACTAGAGCTTGTGTGAAAATTACTTTCTCAAGCGCTAAACGATTTTAAAATCTCCTTGCGGAATGCAAAATTTTATTCCCCGCCGGTGCAATCTTACCCCATCTTACCTTACGATACTTATTTGCCAGCGGTCTGAAAGGGTGGCGCGCCGTGGACTTTAGAAAATCGTTTGCGTCATTCATTGGGCACGCAAATACGATCTTGTAACGCGAGACGTTCAGTCGTCCTATAGCTTGTTAGTCGCACGCATGTACGCACGAGTTTTAGCGCCGTTTCTTTAAAGCGGTCGTTAAATGACGGTTAAGAAGATCGCTCGTTCGGTCTACGAGAACCCGAGCTGTGAGAATCGAAAGTCAGTCGACCGAAACTCGAATTTTCCGCCGGCGGTTTTTTCCGTGACGGCGACAGAGAAGAAGTACAAGGTACGAACTTAAAACGCGGCAACCCTCGAGAATCAACGGGTTAACCCTTTAAAACTGGAGCACTTTGCCGACCACGGCTTAACTACGGTCTGGCGCAATCTTTCGAACGAGCCAGCCGTGTCGGAATAATCTTCACGACGACGTACATCACGACGTAAATGCGCCTGCTCGACGCTTTAACACTCTTTGTTTTTAAAAAGAAATCAATTTTTGCTACACAACTTGTGCAATAAATCACAATTTTTGCTCTATAATTCAATAATCTGAGACACTTAATACAATACGTTTCACTGATACTCTTAGATAAGTTCGAATAGAGAAAAACGTAAAACATCTTGATAAAGAGATATATATATAATACGTTTAATTAATTTCGGCATTCACTTAAATTCTTTACGCTCTGGTAAGTGATAATTAATTAACGGATGACTGCGCTCCGGCTGATATAGCTGTTGAACTCTATCGATATGCTGTGAGAACCACAACTAGAATAGACATTATTAGAATGACGCACAAATTTCATACCGCCGAGAGCGGGAATAAGAAGCACGGTACGTTTTACCAAGTTTTAATCAACGTAAACTCGAGAAAGGACAGAGGAAAAACAATCCTGCCGAGCGCTTATAGCCGTATCTGAATGTTCTTCTTCGGCATGATACATCATCGATCACTACGGCTCGATTTTATAAGCAATTTGCTGGAAAGTAAAAACATCGTGTTTACGCTGCTGTCATCAACCGCGAAGCGATCATTCGCAGAAATAGGTATATTGGTGTATAAAGTACGTTTAATTGCCGACAACGTAAATCAGTGTCAATCATTTTGCGAAATATTATTGCAGAGAGAGAAAAAAGTCATTACAGGACTATTAAGATACCAAGACTGTTTATATAAACCCTCTTGTTTGCGAACAACCGATTGCCGGAGGCAATCGATCCACTCACTCGCGTGTTTAAGTTTATTCGCCTCTTGACATCCTAATCATCGCGCATATGCAAACTACATGCCCGTCCATATGCAATTCGTCGAACAGAGGAACGTCGTATTTACTTTAACCACGTGCAAGCGGAGCGCCGACTCATTCGATTAGTTGTACTACGTGCTGTCATGTTACGTGGAGCAAGATATATACGGACCGACGCTCTACTTAAGCGTGATACAAGAGTACCGACAAATGTTTCCAAGTAGTCATTTAAGAAAAAGTAATCATCTTTTTCAGTATCCTGTGATCGATTCGAAAGGTAAATATTTGTTGCGGTTTACGTTGAGAAATAAAGCAGCGCTCCATTTAACATATAACACAAATTCCTGCGGATTCCTATTCTTATCGTACATTGTACATTTTTAGTTCCCTTGCGGAAAAATTGAATCATGTAATGAGATAGTATAATACATAGATACGAATAGTAATAACAACAAGCTTGAGAAAAAAAATCAAAGTACGGAAGCATACGCTCGTGAATAAATATTATACATATCGTGAGTAGGTAGATTCAAGTATTCGAATCTAATTCGAACTTCTAATAGATAATGCTGATATTATACACAACACGGAAATCAAGCTGGAACTCGAAGCAATTTGATAGTGAACGTCTTAAATTGATGAGTCAGATAATTAATGAGGCTTGGTAATGAGGTTGTAACACTCGAATGAACTTCTCGCCCAATAATTCTTCCAGTCATTCACAGTCTCGTTATTGATATTTCCCACGGGCAAGAGAGCAGAGGGTATATACAATAAAAGGGCCACCTGCACGTGCTAATTATCTTTTACACTCGGGCGAACATTACCGGGAGTTCTTCCGCGGGATCACAAGCGCAGATCTGATTTCCCGAGAACGGGACGGATCTCATTTGCACTGCCCCCATCGAGGTGAAATGTTTATTTTCTCGCTGGCTCGGTTAAACGCGCGGCATAAAGCCAAGCGCATCGTCGACAATTAGCGGCTGCTCGCTCAGCCGGGGCAGCCAGTGAACCCGAAGCTGTGTGAGAACCCGCCATGGAAGTCAGCCAAGCCGACCTAGACTCAAATTTCCCGGTCACCGCGGTTAGGCGGTGCAGATACCGCGACGTTCGGGCAGGACGACATCACGATCAGTGAAGTTGCGGTTAACCCTTTTGAAACTTGTGCGTTGTAACTAACCGCTCGCTTACTACCAGAAAAAAAAAAACATCCTTCCGATCTAACGGTCCGTGCGATATTTAATTTAAAATTATGAAACGTAAACAGCCGTACATCGCGCGCACATCGAGCTAGCTTCCGAACCTCCAGCCTCATCCAGCATTATCTCCAATGTGTTCTCAGATGCTCGGAAGATGGTACGCGCGATTAAACTAGTGGAACGGTGACTCATCGTGAGTATAGCGGTTACTAATTATATTTGACGCAAATTGCACGGTTTGTATTTTATATGTATTTTCAATCTTACGAGTACGACGATGTTATTGAATACTTGCCCAGGGTATCGCTATCTTAGGATGAGAGAGCGTAATATCCTATAGTATTATAACATGTATTCCTCTTCAGATTGTCATGTTGCAAGATGCGTACTTTTCCATCTAGGAGGATAACCGCGAGCATTGTGTTCTCATATTCTTGCTCGAAGAATTGTGATTTGGACTATCGTAGCATCGAAAGACTGCGCTTTCTATTTTATTTGCGAGAGAATGATATATTCGGTATATAAGAGATAGACTATATATATATATCATATAAATTTTCTACTTATATCTTTCTAGGAAAGAGAAAATAGACGATTAGTTAGACTTTAGTTTACGTGGTATACGATAAAAAAAAAAAGACAAAATGGAAGATGGAAATTGAATTGCGGCGCGCTGATGAAGCATGCAATCCCGCTGCACTCGCGTGTTTTAATTACAAACCGGAGTAATAAACTATGCGAAGGATAGTCACGATTAGGGTCACCTTTGGGATACGTAACGCGCGTATTTAGGGACGACGGCATTTTTGAACTTGCCATTAATACATGTAATCGTAATGCGACAGCATGCGGATATCGCGTGCGTTAGGCATGCTTGTTATGATGTAAACGTCAACGTATACAAAGCCTAGAAGCCGATAACAAGTAGCGGCATTACCTGTTTGTCCAGATCGCAGAGGAGAAGATATAATATTTATAGCTTGCATTAATATTTCCTCGACGGAAGACCTTGGACGATCAGAGCCATATAATTGAATTCTTGAAGCACCCGATGATGTTAACTTGTCATTATCTTATCAGTCACATTATTTATTAGACCAGTTGGTCTATCGAATCAAAACTCATCGTAATAATTATTTGTCACGAGAGGATACAACTATAGCGGTTTCCAGACAAGGCGTAGGCGTACTTTATTGGTATGCAGTATTTTTCTAACCACATTTAACGGAATATTTAATGTTTTCTGGAAAACGATGATAAAAATTAACGGTATTGATAACCGATTTGAAAATGAATATTACTTTAATGCGTTTTATTTAATATCATTGTTATCCTTGCTAATATTTAAACAGTAAAATTTGCTGCTTTATATCTTTGCCATTTTCTAATAACGACTGTTGCAACGCAGATAAAAAAGTAATATAATACTCGTAACAATAATGCTTATTGATATACAGCAGCGCGGTAGAAATAACCTCATTTATATTAATATGTATATATCTATATTATCTTATGAATATCTTTTAATGTTGTTATCACTTCTGCATTTAATGTTATTATTACTCCATGAATAAATTTGTTTAACTTGTAACGTTACTTACAAAATTTACGATAACGTTTGATAACTTCCGCGTCGTATAACGTAATTGGCATTATATAATGTATTTTTATATTTTTATTATATTATTTTATCATATATAAATTTATTCTATTTTAAATTCATTTTGTTTTAAATCGACAACTTCTTGTACGAGTACAAGAGTACATATTAGTTGCTCAAATGCAATTGTTTAATCGAAAGTTTCTATGTACGAGCTTTCATTTTTCTCTCTTACACTTCATTTTCTTATTACGCCGCAATTACGCATGCAAAACTGTTCTTTGGCCAGTCTCCCTTTCCATCCCTTTACTCATGGCGGCCCAATCGTCTTCGTGCTCATTAAGCAGCTTCTTGCACGCATGAATCGCGATATACACGACGTGTATACATTGGTATACCCGCGTGCACACCCACGTGTTACTTCACGTGCTACGTTCACGCATACGCACGCACGTCGGATCATTCGCTTCGCGATTGTACAGCGAATTTGCATCTAACTGCAATTAAGAACAGTCTCGGAACGAGGCAAGGAAATGGCGAGGCAAGAGGCCACCCGGAGAAATGAGGAGCGGCTAAAGAAGAAGCCACAAGGAAGAATCAAGGCGCTATATTCGGTACGCGTGGAGCAATCCTATTTCTCGTTTTATACAGCGTTGTACATGCGGCGAGTGCGGGACGTCCGGATGATGGTAAATCTGTTTAATCACCGGCTGAGCTCGGTATAATAATGCGCTCCATGGTATATGAGCCATTCGTTTCGAAGGAACAGCCGAATATAAATTTTAAAGGTCTTATCACATACATGCATATATACATACGCATAGGTATATGCAAATAAAATGAGACTATCACTACTATTATTTTTTAACAGCCGTATCTTGTTTGAATACACTATCGTTCAAAAGTTTCAGTCACACTCTCCGTTTATGGAAGTATAGAAAGATTAAAATATGAATGCAGTGCGCATGCATGTTTTTTAAATTTATTAATTTTTTTATATATTCTTTACTAAAAAACTGGGAAAAAGAACTTATTTTTTTCTCAGAGTTTTTTTGTTTCTTCAACCTTTCTTTGGCTTTTGATAACAGAAGCCAAACTCTTGTCATTCTGTCGATAAGTGCCTTATCAAAGACTTGTATTTAATTTGACGCCTATAAATTTATATGAAAATATTGCTCCCTTTCTCTTACTATTAGTCGTGATATTCAAATGTTTATCGGTGTTTAAAGCAAAATTTAAAATCGATATTTCTCTATTTCAGAAATTTACTTATAATTTCCATGCATAATTATTTTTCGATGATTCACGACTCTGTAATTTAGTACTTCTGTGATCGAAAATAAGAGAGTATATCGTAATTCCATATTTTATGAAATTGTCAGCAAAAACATTAAGGCATGCTGAAACTTTTGAGCGGTAATGTATATTATCAGAATTTGCTGTGTGTAACATATTACGCACAATAAGAAAAAGAGTCATGAAGAGATTAATAATTATAATTAAGATACTTTCGCGCTCAACTAGCAGTGTACTATTACAAACGAAAATCGCCGATTTTAAATTATAGTTATTTCTACTGGTTAAATAATTAATCGTAACAAGCAATAGGCGCTACTTATAAATAGCTTAAATTATAGGCACCGCGCACTGGTGATTAGAATCAATAAATCACAGCTGATAAATATACATCGCTCATAATTTATCGTTAATAGACTCACAGGCGTGTATAATTTCTACACACGGTCTATGAACGGAAGTCTCGTGTACCTGAGATTTTTTTCCAATCCTGCACGACAAAATGTCGCAGTGCGCTACGTAAATGAACACGATCGTTCAATGAACGATGTATGTACGTATTTTGCGGAATGGAAAGAAGCAAACGGGATAGAGTGAGAGATCAAAGGGACGAGGGAAGGGAATGATCCACGAGCTCCGAGTTACCGTTGCGCTTAAGTGAAGCCAATACGAGAGCCTGCAGTAACGCTGCGTTCGCAATAACAATCGTTATTTTCAGCCTTGGAAATCTCAGAAGAGGAAAACGGAATAAAGTCGCGGCTGGATGTTCGGGTCCAGTAAACTCGGGCGTAATCGTCCTGTCGGCGTAAATTTAACCTTCACTCGTAAATAACGCGAAAATAACGCGAACGGGAGAAAAATGAAATAAAAATAGAGGCACGCATGAATGGACAGGATGTTCCCGCGCAGTCAATTAAAACGCATGGTCAAGAAGCCTGACGTGGTGCGAGAAACGAAGCTGCATCCTGCGCTTAGGAAGGCCAATCAGAATGATCTTTACGTTAGAACTAACAGTAACTAAACGCTTCTTTATGTCTATTAGAAATAGCATCGCATTTTTAAGTGCTAGCGCATTCCTGATTAAGAAAGAAAATCTTTTGATTATCTTTGGTGATAACGGAAGAAATTCCCCGCGTTCGAGTGAATGCTTTGCTCCGAGCAAACATCTTAAGTAGGCTCCTAGATGTTTAATATGTTATTGTACAATTATTTTGAAATATTAACAATGATAAACAAAAATTCCAAAAGAAGAAATTCTAAATAAATAAAAAAAAAGCTAATAGGAATTAACGCTGTCAATTTTGTGCACTTCATTAATTATATAAAAAGCACTTTATGTAAATCAAAAATATAGTAAAGATACACTGAGAAGAAATATCCTAAATTTCAATAAATATTTATTTGAATGGTACCAACTAAATATTTATTAAATATAAAAATATATTTATTTTGTACAGACAACATTAATTTAATTTAACAATACGCTTCTTTTTTATTAAGTAAACATTTATTTATTGTAAGTAAATGTTTAGTTGGCAGTATTCAAATAAATATTTATTTAAATTTAAACTATTCTTTTCTTTTTTCAGTGTATGATACAAAGATATTACGTTAATTATTTTGTATAATATTGCTGCTCCCTTAAATAATTCAAAATAAACAGCCTAAAGGTTCAAACGATCAATATTGCGTAATATTAAATACTATGCAACGATATTGATCTAGAGGTCGTTTTAGATCTACCGTGGGCGTTCACAGTAAAGTCGCAAGATTTCAGCGTAACGATATTAATCGAGCGCTCGTTAAAGCGCGAGAAATGCCTTCGCGGGCTGACTTTTCGCGCCGGTTATTGACTTACACGTTTAACAGTAACCACTGTTATGTCCGCGAAATCTGCAGACCGCGCGCGAACGGTGACGAACGGCGGCGTCACGCAGGACGTATCGCAGCCGGAAGTTATCGCAGCGGACGTAACTGAAGTTTTATCGGCCGTTTCTTCCAAGGACGATAAAGGCGCAAGAAATATATCGACAGTAGAGTCGGCATCCCCGTACCGTTGTCGATAGCCGCGCGAGTATACGTCGTATTTTCAACGCACCGAACGCGTCCGTTTGTGCCGCATCATTTTATTTCTCCGCTGTTTTGTAACGCCAGCTTTTGTACGCTTCCCTCGCAGACTTTCCTTGCGGTAGGCTTTTATAATGGGAATATAAATATGTTTACTCCTCGCATTTTTGTTAGATGCCTAAAGTAACGCTATATAATTTATTCCGTTTATTTATTAATAATACATATACCGATATCTGTCTCGGTTGACTCGGACATAACTGCGCGAATCGTTTCACGTCGTCATGTTTCTTTGCTCTCTCAGAATCCTATGATTTATGTTTCTTTTTTTTGCCGTCCGTTGTTGTTTATCGAGAATGCTCACGGATTCCACGAACGGAATTAGATCGACGACGTACCGCAAAGTCTCGCTGCGACCGATCGCTCGCACGTTAAATCTGACCTGGATACCCCACGAAGAATTCGCCGCTAATGACGATAATCGACAGTGGAATTCCGGAGCTGGAAATCGTACTATAAATCGACCGGTCCCTGACTTTCGTAGACGCAAGCGCGGAAAGGAATGTTTGGTCACGCGTGGTTGCGGGCGGCTAAAACGGTAGCAGTTGGGAATAAACGATCTTTTGTCCCTTCCTTCTGTCCCTCTATCGAATCGCCGATTTGCATACTCGAATCCGTTAAATCTCTTTCGTCTGTTTTTTTTTTCCTCTTCATCTCTTCGCTCCTCATCTTCGTTACTCGACAAATAACTCGCTGGTTACCATATCGAGAGTGACTTGTGAAGGGTGATCAGGGGAGAAAAGAGAACGGTAGTGGATAATCCGCTAACGCATGTATAAATCCGATAACGACCGTCGCAATGTCGTTATCCGCGGTTACCACGCGGTCGTGTTGTAATAACTGGCAGTAAAAGCTAACGCAACGATCCGCATCAGTTACCCCGGCAAGAAGGTGTTAATGCCATGATGAAGGGAAACATTTAGACTACCGCGATGCTGTTAACCTTGCTGGAAAAAAAAAAAAAAACTCCTGTCTAAAGCCGTTATGCACAATCGATTTTCATACGGTTTTATTATCTGTTTCGTAAACACGTTGCTTAATTACGTTATTAAAGCCATAGCCAATATTCTCTTTCTCTCTCTTTCTCTTTTTCTCTGGCTTCTTTTCTTTGTTATCGGTTCTTTGTAATTGAAAGACTTATATTTTACGTAAAAAATATGAACTGTGTTCGACGACACCAGCTTACAAATTTTGAACAACTTTAGTTGCTTAAGGAGAAAATAACTCTTTTTAAATATATTTTAGGACGCTAAGTTTAGATCTCCCGTCAGAAAAATTTCAGCGGGTCGAAAAAGACAACATTTAAATATTCAACATTTCTGATTCGTTTTCTAATTTTAATAAAACTATAATATTTATTAAAGAAAAAAATTTTGTTCTTCCATCTCTAAACGGGACTTGATGAAAATATTTCGATAACAGACTCGGGCTCAACATTGGAAAACTTACTTACTAGAAAACAGTCTTCGTATGCTGCACAAAACCTTGCACAAAACCTTGTAAACTAATATCATGTTATTTTTGCTTATTTATTTTTATATTACCAATAAATCCATGCTAATCCGTATTCCCTTTGTATTCGTATCGCTTTTATTTTGTGATTTATGGATAATGCGGAGAATTCGACGGAAAATAAACGTCGAACGTGAACCGGCAATGAACGTAAACCTAGCAAAGTGCGAATACAATCGATTCGTTAGGCATGATCAGGCTTATCCGCTGTACCTTGTAAAAATATCGTAGCGCGCGCGCTCAGAAAGATGTGCAGTGGAGTTTGCGTTTTAAAGAAATGAGAGCGTTTGCGTTAGAGCAGCGCAATGCCATTACGCAGCTCAGCGAAGCATGCGTCGCCGATGGTTTTCCGAGAAATTCGCTTTGATAGATCGTCTCTTTGGGAAGTGAGTCGTGTTCGACTCAGGAAGCAATAGATCGCTCGTATGACTCCGTACGGCGATTATTGCGTCATTACAGATGATTTGCTTTCGCCAGCGACGTTATTAGTTGCCGGTTGGGAGGAGCGTAAGACTTCTTGCACGCGGAATCAGCAAGCACGATTGCTCGATCGATGAAGAGCATTCGGAGCCGAGCAAAAATCATCACGATCGCGGTATTCAAGGGCTCCGATAATCCCGAGAATCAGAATACTTCTTGTCTTCTACCGATGAGATGCGGCCTGGCCGTAGAATCAATCTTATCTTAGCGCACAAAAATGTTGTTTAAGAAAGAAGAAAAGGTAGAGAATTTTCCGCATATAATTGGAGGAAGTATAAGCAATTTCGCAAGACGCTAATTTAATAAACGTTGTAATTAACGAACGTTCGCGATAGATGCGCGAGCAAGTTCATTGGCTTTCCTGGTATGAAAACAAAGATAACGTAACTGTTGATGAAAAAACTATAAAGTTAACTTGAAACGTTAATTATGCAGGATATGCAGTTGCCCTGACTTCCATTGTTTTCGATGACACGAAGATTTAGGGTTTGCAAACCTCATTATCATAGTGTTACGATCCACTTCCCACAATTGCGGCCGTGTTTACCGTAATGTTAGGGTAATAACATTATGGTTGCTACAGAGTTACGTTGTTTAACAAGAGTAACGCGCTACTACGGGGTACACCGTACACGATGTGTGTGTCCGAGTCTTCGTTATCTATAAGATTCGTAATTATTATAATACTCCGTAACGATCCGCGATCAAGTCAAAAGAAAGAGTGGAAGCAAAAGTGATTACGTACGAGAATGGACCGCGGATCGCTGTTAATGGATTAGATTACTAAAGCGAGATAGCGCTTTAATCCGACGTAAAACAAGTCCGTTCCTCCGACTTAAGTCAAAGGAGTCCCAATGATGGTAGAGAGAGAGAGAGAGAGAGAGAGACGACGATTTATAACAGCGCGATGAAGCGGTAACAGTTCTTGAATGGATCTGCATTAAGAATCCTCTTCCGCGCTCAGGAACTTGTTGCGCCCGAGCGGGACCGTATTTATATTTTACACCGGCTCTTACGAATTTGCAGATAATAGAGCGTTTCGCGGTTCGCTAATCCCGGAAAATGGGTCGTGACGAGCGCTCCACGCCAGGGTTATCACTCTCCGCATGCGCGATTTCTCCCCCGGCTATGGGGCTGCGCGCGAATGCCATAACTGTTTATTCTAATCTATATCATCGGCATCTACGCGCCGATAAATCGCGACCGTAGACGCCCACTTTGCGCTTCCTCTCTTGCAGGTTCTCTGCAGTACTTGCAGTGCATCTTTTCGCCTCTTCTTGGCTGCCGCGTTTTGGTATACGTATGTGTGCCTCGTTACGATCGCGGCTGATCCGCCCGAACAATAGCCGCCGCGTTTCTCCCTATATAATCAACAAATCGCGAAAAGTATCGCGCGCGGCCGAGATAAGCGTTAATAGCGTACTTTACGGTACGGTCTCACTCCGTCGACGATTAACGCGTTTCGCGCGCGATCATTGAGCATGCTCGATGAACGCCATTGGATACCGTTGCGTGCCCTCCACCGCTCTTTATTCAACTTGTCGGTGATATTTATCGAATTTATCTATCTTAACCTTCAGCTTACAGAATCGTGGCTTGGCTTGCCGGCTGAATATCGCATCACGTGCTAACACCGAGCACGTTTATCATTAACGATAACGTCGTTGAAAATTGGCTATTACGGTGGAATTCTTCAGACGTTACGGGGAATATATGCCACGTATTTATACATGCCAAGAATCTACTTTGCGTGAATAACATCTCAAGCACAGAGAGTGTGTTACAAATTAGACGGCGTTCTGAAGAAATAATTCGATAACGTTTTAAAGCACTGTCTCTGTCTTAACCTTTAATAATATTAAACACGATGAATTTTTTTTTAATTTAACAAATTTAATGAATTTTTTATTCTTCCGTCAGCGATAGAAGTCTTCGAGAGACAAGAGTAAAATTTTTATTGTTCTCGATTATATAAAAATCTGAAAAAATTCTTATATACTTGTCGAAACTTTAACAAGTTTTTATCGCCATAGAGGTCAGATATTAGATTCATTAATTTTTTACAAATTTAAATTCATTTATCAAAGTTGACAATGAAAATATCAATGCCTTTAAAGACTCTAATTGTTAGAGGAAGATTAATTTTTAATACTCTTTTGCAAATATGATGTAACAATCTATTTTTTATTTAGCAAATATTTATTTTCCGTAAATAAATGTTATATCAGTATCATTCAAACGATTATCATTTATTAAGATTTAATACATTTTTCACTCAATGTATTCGTACTAAAGATTAATACTTCTTTCCTGAAAGAGAATGCATAGTCGTTTGATAATCAAACAAGTGCCATTATCCGACGTACTCTTTCATGTTCGGTACAACTGTCACATTGAAATTATCTATCTTAATGCTCTCTTTGTATCTGCACAACGACGGTACACAGCTCCAAGTCAGCATTATTGCGTTTGGCTGTGTCTGACCTGCCTCGTCGACGCGACCGCAACAGGGCTGAACAGGGTATTGAGCGCGACGCGAAGAGAAGGCGCTCCTTGTGGCAGACGCGTCCTCGTCACGGTCGAGGTGGCACGCGCGCGGATGAAGAGGACGCGAGGAGGACGCGAGGAGGAAACGAAAAGCAAAAAGGGATCCTCCGATCATCTGGATGAGGGGAAGAGGAGAGCGAGATTACGAAGCGCTCACTGAGCTCACTCGCTCAGGCTCAGGCTCAGACCTGGCCCTCATATCGATCCCCTCCCTCCTCGTACGATGGAACCGTAGGATATCTCTCCTTTGCCTTTGCCTGCGCAAACACCGATGAGGCGTCGCCTTACCGTTAGGAGTGCATATTCGCTCACTCGCGCACCTGCACGCCCGCGAGATCGTTAAGCGCAAAATCGCACCCGTAACGCTCTCGAATCCCAATCCAACGATCCGAGATCGCGCGCGGGTATTCGTCCAGAGGCGCGCCAAGGAAATGCCGCGGGCCCGTCCCTGGCCTCTGGTCTCTGAAGCGTTTATTTACGTTGCTCGATCACGACGGGAAGACAAGTGGAGTGACGTGATACGCCTCGGAGCCGAACGTGAATTCCACGGCTGTGTGTGCGTGCCGCCTGGCCATGGTGATTTAAATAAAGTATATTTCTATACGTAGGAAGACGTATAGGCTGGCATAGCTAATGCGATAAAGCGGAAGATGCGCCTCTCGACGTAAATCCTCATAGTAGTAAATTAATGCATTTCACAGAGCTTTAAAACAACAATTTAGACTGGACTTGTTCTATCTTTCGAGATAGAACTCTTTTGTTTATTCATTTGACAAATTATTACATAGTTTATTAGGTTGGTTTTCTGAAGGTGGAACAACCGGTCCTCAATTTATAATGAAAACTACTGACTTCTCTGTGAAATTGAACAACCATTTCTAAATGCTTAAATTATACTTGCCTAAGTAGCGTTTACCGCAATGAACTAATGAGCTGTATGAACTAATCGATGCCATAACGATTGAGAAAGTGTGGCAAATGTGGGGGGGGGGAAAAGTTCAACATGAATTTATGACGGTAACGGGGGAAGCCAGCTGTCATCGGACTCCTGATAAGCGTACGAGGCTGCAAGAGCTCCGATATTTCCTGATTTATCGCGTGGATATAAATCGCGTGCGTGGCACGTGCCTCGAAGACGGTTCTTAAGGTGGCTCATTACGGTTCCAGCGGCGGTTCTTCTTGGCAAGACTCTCATCAGCCATGAAGAAAGATTTTTACGCTTAGGATCAGCCTTTCGCGATAACATATGAGTGTCCTTTATACAATTCGCGACGACCGAACATGGCGCCCAAGCGTTACCGGATACGGTTTCGGTGGGCGTAACCGGAAGACAACGGGAGATGATACATGGCGAGTCGACTTGTGTTATAGAAGACGAGTTCATAACGAGTCACTTTTAGCCTTACTTTCCTCATTTTCGCTTTAATCTTGTTAAGGCTGTTTCTTGTTAGAGGAAAATGCAAATGTGAGCGTCAGCGCTTAATTAACAAATCAATAGAATTAATTACATGCTCTTCTCTCGATACGTTGAGGAACTTTCTATTTAAAAGAATCTGTTTATTCATATATTGAATAAAGAAAGAGATACGCAATTTAAAAATATTCAAGAATATAGAAAAAGATTTAGTATAGTATATAAATACTAACTGTGAAATTATTTAATTTAATTTTAAATATTTAATTTTTGTACTTTGTATGATATTTTTAGCATATATTTTTTTCAAAAATATGAAAAATTTTTATTTGTTTTTTTATATGCTGAAAATATCATACAAAATACAAAAATTAAATACATTTCACAGTTAGTATTTATATACTATACTAAATATTTTTCTATATTCTTGAATATTTTGCAAAGCTGAAATTACTTTCAATTTACTCGCCAGATCGCGTGTCAATCTTGATGAGCCTATCGACCGCGAATCTATCTCGCTGTCATCTGGGAACTGCTGGACAACTACAAGAAATTGCAGCGTGGGAAGAGAAAAAACGAACGCGCGGAAGAAAGCGATATTCGAGACAAAAAAGAAGAGACGCAGAAGAATGAAGGTAGCGTGGGAGATGGAGTTAATCAATTGGTAAATTATTGTCCGTTACTGACCTCGTCCAATCCTTTCTCTCTCTCTCTCTCTCTCTCTCTCTCTCGGAAGTGTGCATGCTCTGCCAAGCTATCTTACGTTCGTCGGACATCTCATGCCCCTCGAGCGAAAGCCGTCGAGCCGTACGATTAATCGAATCTAACCATCCTCACAACGACATTGCTTGGGCTCTCTCGCGCGCTCCCAGCTACGTCTCGAATCCAACGCGGTTTCGATCGAGAGACGATCAGCCGTTTGAATCGATCGTGAAGGCGCAATTATGGTATTCCCATGAATCGAGGCGAGGCGCCGAGTACCGATATCGGGAAATTGGACGTAAGAAGACTTCTAGCGTAAGAAAATGAAGGCCGATGCGATACCCGGGCATCGAGTAATCTGTTACATTTCACGGACGATCGTTAAAGTCGACCGCGACTATCACTGCGTGATCGTTAATTTCTTCAAGACTTGGAAATTTAGGACATGTGCGCAGACGCAATG
The DNA here is from genome assembly GCF_024713525.1 of Acromyrmex echinatior. Classification (NCBI taxonomy): domain Eukaryota; kingdom Metazoa; phylum Arthropoda; class Insecta; order Hymenoptera; family Formicidae; genus Acromyrmex; species Acromyrmex echinatior. Next base: position 11,342,940 of record NC_141853.1, on the reverse strand, counting down.
AAAGAAGAATGCAAATATTTTCAGTCTTTTGAAAAATAATTCATGTAGTTTTTAGTTCTGTTGCTCTTTAAATTAAATCAAGTAACTTTCGAAGAAATAACGTTATAAATGCCGGATAAGTACGGAGTCTACCTTGTAAAGTAAGAAGCTTACGTTTTCGTGGCAAGTGTCAGATTAATTCTTGGTAGCACCGGTAATATTCCGTATTATGCTGTTCTTCATGGGATGAAGTAATAACGTAACGTGTATAGGCATCCTTCCAAAGGAGTGTACTCGCCGTCGTGAAGCTTTCTAGTTAACATGACGAATCCTGGCACGTTAATACCGCGTTTCACATTCCGATAATTTCTTTAACGGCGCATTAAGCGCACGCGAGGCGAGCACCGCAGGAGTTACGCCGATCCTGCTGAGACTCGATTACGACAGGATACGCGAGCGTTCCAGTAGATCGATCATGGAGAATTCTCAGAGGTGTCGTGTGGGTTCAAGGCCAAGCCTGGATCGGCTGCCAGCATGAAACCCATTTGACTCTTGTTGCAATTAGTTACCGGCCGCTCCTGAAGCCACGATGGCTGATGATCGCGACGTATATCTCTTAATCATTGTCCGTCATTAATGAATCGTCCCCGACTGCGTTAACGTCACGGACGATTGGGATTGTCGGCGATTTCAGCGCGGAATAGGATATTACGATTGATAGTTCTGCATGAAACAGCAACGAGCACTTTTGCGCGTTTGTTTCTGATATATATTATCTATATGTATTATACATTATTATAATCCCACTTTCGACAATTTCCAACTGTGTATAAACAAATTTTATAAATTAAAAATTAATATATAAATTAAAAATTAATATATATATATATATATTTTTTCTCCTTTTTGTATAAAACATCATGCATAATCAAGATGAAAAAGTAAAACTATATAATTATAAACAAATATTTTATTAAATATTGTATTTTTGGGATTTATTGAATATCGCACTTGTTAATTAGCAAATCACCGTTTAAATATAATTAAAATTACAAGTGAGTTTGATCATTATCGCAGTCATTCCTTTTCACTTTGCGTATGTTAAGACAACACAAGCGAGTAAGAGGCAAATACAAATAATGAGGTGCGTGTTGATATTTTTAACAAACCATCTGCAACGAGCTATTTTATTATACTCAGCTTGGTCATAGTCAGCTTGGAGAGCAACAGGATGTCTGGTGATACGTGGACTGGTCGTAATACGATCCTCGTAACCGCGGGCTAAGATAACTAGGTAACGGGTAGCAAGCACTAAACGCAACTGTCCTATACACGGAACCTTCACCGGGGATATTCAGGATGTTCACGTACTCTCGCGATACATTCAGGATGCGCGAACGTATCATCGAGACAGAGAGCGTCTTATATAGCGGGATAGAGTATCGTTAAGTAAAGAAAATTCTATAATCAATTTCAGACGTATCTTCTCTTCGGCTTGTTTAGATTATCTCTCACAAGCGTGTATTTCACTTTTTAATTTAATAATTGCCTAGTTATACTAATTTATTTCAGTCTATACGTTACTCTTATATATACAAAAATGATTTTCCAAGGTTTTGTGCAGCATGAAAAGAATGCGTGCACTTAATAAAAAAAAAAAAAAAAAAGGAGATTCTTGTCTCTTCTTTTTTCAATCTAAAAAATTCTATTGCAATAAGTAGTCTATTTCGTTTCGCTCGTTTTACATTCACAAATCCTTCTTTCATATCTTAATGTACTTGTCTTGGTGCAAGTACATAACGAGCTATGACGAATGACATCGATGAAGCCGAGACGGCTCCTTCAAATAATACGCATGAAGTAGATTTTCCCAACCACTTGATCGAATAAAAAGTCGAGAATCACCTCGCCGCTCTTCAATTACCCCACCCTATATAGGAGAGACCCGCACAATTTTTCACCCATTACACACGCAATCCTCTCTTTGCTCGTTACACGAAACAAGTTCGCCTCTGTCTTCGCCACGATTGCTATCCCTCGTAAATACGTAGTAGCGTATTTTTATAGGTGATACAGAGTACTCTGTAGCCTTGCAGGTGGTCCGCGTGATTCGTCCAAGTTTATTGTGCATGTCGCGCGCATAAATGAATCCGTAGGGAAGGAAGCCTTAACACGGCGGAAGTGAAAAAGAAATAGTAGAACGCGTAAGAAGAGGAATCCTACCAGGGGATGTCTTGTAGACCCTCGGCGGGTATCTCGAGCTTTACGAGGATATATCGACGAGACGACAGAAATCACGCCGTGTTAACACGCTCCTACCTAAACCGTTATCGCGGCCAGGCGCATCTGCTCGCGGCTATACGTTAAGCGCATCTGCATCCTTACTTACTGGTGTATCTACACGTAAATTGTCGACGCACGTAAATTGCTGCTCGAATAATCGCGAGGGTGCGCCGAATGACTGGTCAAGGCGTCGTAGGAAGTGCGCTCTTGTACTTACATTAAGTACATTAATTTAAGAGTCACGCCGCGGGCGTGACAAGTGTGGTGAAATCCGTACCCAGCGTTTTATTTCCATTCTACTTTTCTCTAAGGCTAACAGAGTAAGTATCAGAATAATTCTAAGGAAAATGGAGCGGATGCAATGCTTCAGAATAATTCGATCACTTTAATTGATCATAGGTTTCAAATCGTATGTACTTACTCGTGACTGTACCGTCTGACTATTAATTTTAACCTTTTTTTTTTAAAGAAAAATATTTTAAAAATTTACCAAAATTATCAGAGAGGATTCAAAAAATAAAAATTTTCTTATTTATATTGAGAAATATTCCTGAGTAATATTCCTCTCAAGTTCAAGGATTTTTTTTTATTATAACATTATTATAGTGTGTATAGAATTTAATAGACATACACACATTCATCAGTTACTTATCTGTTCAAATGTTTTAAGAATGAATTTAATATGTAATTTAATTAATTACTACTCTACGGACATTTTTGTTTCGTGGATACGAAAGACGGCATTCATTTCTGATTTTTAACGCATTATTTCAATAAATAAATTAAGTAATCATTACGATAGGATGATTGTCGGATCTGGAGTAAATTTCTTATCTCATTGATATGGAGCACACAAAAGCATTATACGAGATCGAGTCAGTAGTTAATGTTTTGCTCCTGTAACGTTATAAACTTGGAGATAAGATAACTTCATCTATCCTGAGCTTGATGTAATACCTGATGTAGTTGTTTGTGTTATTCATATCAGTACATACGCACCTTGAATTCTCAGCAGGACGCACGTGCATCGCGTGTGCATAACGTCATATTATTCAAATGTTATCAGGTTGACGAGTACGCAATATTTTCATAAAGGGTACAATAGATAGGTACACGATCTGAAATTACATTGAAAGGAGGATACACGTACGTGATAATCAATAGTTCGATCACTATTGGTATTAACTATGTGTTTTGCCGACAGAGCCTGCAGATATAATCATATAGGCGCTTTGCAAAATCTGCTCCCGGCAAATTCGATCCGATTCGATCTATATAAATGGATGTAAACAACGTTCCATTCGTTTTGTTCATGCAAGCGCATTTATGTTCATCGAGTATCTAGAGTATCTATCATTCAAAGTTAAAACAAAGTTATCTCCTATCAGGATAATCAGGCGGCATAGTGCAGCGCGACAGTCGCTTCTTTCTTGTTAAGATACGAAACATAAAAGGAGATTCAAGAGAAATTATTTGTCGGGAAGTAAAACAACGCGAGCGAATCGCGAAAGAAGAAAAGAAGCGTAACGGGCAGAACAGAATTGCAATTCAGCGAGGCAAGAAAAGGTCCTTAGGTTTCAATATTTGCGTGACGGTACACAAGGCATCTGTCAGCGCTCCAATCATCATCGCTATAATGTTAAGCGGCGCATGCCGTCCAAAGATCCCGGAGAGGATCTTTGTACAATCTTATCTCTCTCTGTGGTTTCTAGATTCGTGGAATTTCCGTCTTAAAAGTACGACAAAAGCTACAGAAGGCTGTAACGGTAGTCGCAAAATGATCGAGTATTTATTGCTAGTCGATAATAATTACATTGGATCAGCATTTCGTCTAACATAAGGTCTGTCTGGCAGATTGATCGCTAAGTATAGATGCTTTGTTAAGTATAGATATAATTAAGAAACTAAAATTTATGCAAGTTGTAATCCCTCATTTATTATACGGCACGCGCTCAAGCGAATCGGAATTTTATCTGGAGTTATACCGACGCCGATTCGATATCAGTGGCGATTCGATATCATACTAATAATTAAAAAATAAAGCAGCGCAAGATGAAGCGGCGCGGCGTGCGTTCCATTAACATTCCGCATTAACACGAAAGTGTTAAAGTGTCATGGCAGAGCGCACATACGTACGATATCTAAACTCGAATTACCACCTCGGACGCGTTTCATTCTATAACGCAGCGAGGCGAAAAGAATCCGCAACACGGAAGGCGAATATGACAGATATTCATACGACATGTGAAAATTATCGGGCGTAAATCTTCCCCTGATACCTGCGTATCAGCGGAAAATAAAAAGGTAAGCGAGAAACAGGAAATCGCGCCAAGTAAAACAATTTAGCCGAGATGCGAAGAGGAGGAGTTAGTTAGCTGGCGTATTGCGCCGCGTAACGAAATTGATTTCTCCCGTTCTCTTGCATAATTGGTTCCCATCGATAAAGTCGACGCGAGAAGACGAAACGAGAGTACCACGAAGAACGACATGAGAAAGTATACACATTTACTTTCAAAAGGGAAACACGTTATCGATGCCATACATTTGGATTAATCTCCGTTTCTATCTCACTCTGTCATCTCTGTTTTATCGTGTTTTAGAAAACGGTAGCAAAGATATCGTTTCTCACAAATCTGTGCTTATATCATTTATATCTGTGGATATCATTATCACTGTGAGTACATAGAAATGCATTCGATTTCCTTTTGTTTTTTTTTTTTGCAATCAAAGTAAGGTTTTGATATAACAGTAAAACTTTGACCTACCATTTTTGGTATTAATTAAAGAATTAATTTGGGAAAAAAAAAGAAATTAATTGAAAATTTGACTTTGTGCTAAAATTGCCATTCTAATCATTGAATACATTTCTAGCTTCTTTTGTTCTCCCATACGTAGATTGATCAACATAGATTGATGTTCTTAATGATGAGCAAGTGATAGGTACAAGGCACGAAAAGAGGAATGCGTATCAGTTGATTCGAGAGCATGCCGAGAAGTGCAATCTATCGACCGCAACAACAAGGAAGCCAGGCGACGTGGAAAAACAATACTCCTTGCTGTCGACGACTTGCTACGTCGTTACGTATACAAAACTATCGGATTTTATCGTGTGGACATGAAAGAAAAGCGGTTTTAAAATACAGAATACGAAGAAGTATTATATGAAGAGTGAATAAGCAAAAAGCGTATTAAACTCTGTATGTTTTTAATAGGACATACTCGTATACGTGATGGTACTTGATAAAATCATCACGATGTCCGATTGCAATTCTCTTATTTGCAAAACATATATATATATATATATATAAATATATATATATACAAACGAGCATCTTGGCGAAGCGAACCTGTCGACATCCGCCATCGTGGCAATCTTATTAATTATTTTTACTTCCTTTCTTATTGATCGATACTTTAGCTTGCGGTTTATTATAAAAAAAAAAAGTCAACATACGCGTGATATCCGTTGCTTATACTTATTTGTTCAATATAATAGTCACGACAGCGTTATGAGAATGGCAGAGACGATAAATTTTCTCGGCTGGACGTGACACCAGTCGTAATGGGTTTCCCGCGGATTTCCGTGATAGCGAGACGTTAATTATACTTCATGCATAATGCTACGCCAATGAAGAGGTAAGAAGAGGAAGAGTTCCTAAATAATTTAATTGATGATAATTGAATTAATTAATAAAACAATAGAAATATTTAATATTTTGTCCGAAAAGAATTTGATGCACGCAATAGAAGGCCGTCTTATATCGATCTCTTCACGAAAATCATGGTTCTATTAAAGTATTTAAAAATTTGGCTAAATACAAATCTGAAAATAATTTTGTTGGATCATCAAAATAATTTAAAATTTTTTGCATCATTATTCATTATTCGTTAAGCATCCTACATAATTATTTTGATAGCCCTTAGTAAAATTATTTTCTGTATCTATTTAAATTTTTAGATTCCTCTGTAAAATCGTTCTTCCTGTATTTATAATTTCCGATTTTTTTCACGCGGCATTTTTCTACAATGACCGCGCCTTTGTTTTTTAATCACGTAATACACTTTACGAGGGAAGAAGGAAGAGAGACTTCGATCGTAACCGGCGCTCCCTCATGCACACCCGTTATTTATTACGCGCGTTCGTTATTATTATTTATATGTATTTGCTTCTTTGACCTCCGTAATGGCGCGTAATGACGATAGCGTCGACGAGAGCGTTCTTTCATCTAAGGCTGGAACGCCGACCGATCGCCTCTTTGCACAATTCGCGTTATATATATACCCGGTGTCCGTAAATCAGCTCCCGCCCGTGTCAACGGCAACGGGTGGCCATTAACCAGCGTCTCTCAGAACGAGTGACTTGGATCGCTCGTTAACTCACCGCGGCTCTTACGTTGCATGGAAAAAGGGTGAACGATGGTGCAAAGCTCGAGCAAATTTACGCTTTATGATCTCGACACGAAGGGCTGCAAGAGAGACGCGTAAAATGAACGAATGACAATAAGCGGAAAATGAAGCAGTGCAACGAAATTGCTTATCGATATTGCAATGCAAATTTTTGTTTCTGCTTTGGTTGCTCTCGTCTAGAGAAAATATAAAAATTTATCTATGTAATTACAGATTTTTTTTTTTTATAAAACAAGTCTGTTGGATTTCGTATAATAGGAAAATTATTAAACGATAAATAAAATTATTATGAGGTTCGAAATTAAAACAATAAAAAAAAACGGTTCTGAACAACGGTAACTGAAAGTAGACCAGCGGGTTAATTGATGCGCAATAAATTAGCAATGAAAAAATACGCTTTATTACGTCTATTAAAAATTGATTGAAAAAAATTATATTAATTCATCAAATTAATATTCCACGTATAGTTTCTCAGATGTAAATGCCAACTAGAGACGAAAGCGCGACTTACCCTCGTTTCCCGTCCAATGATGAATGTCGATCCTAATGCATGGTGATCCCAGTATACGAAAGCTTTCTGTCGCGAAAGATTGACGTTGGTCAGAGCAACATGATTTCCTGTTTACAGGTGATCCTCGACGGACGTCGAGTCAGTGTGAATTGATGTAGCGTACAGTCGTTCGGTAGAACGAGAAGGGAATGTAGAGGACATTTACTTGGGGCGCCACATGGAACGGACCGTTACGTCGGTTTCGTAGTGCACAGAGACAGCCGAGTCTTCTACGAGTCTTGTCTCACGGTCTTTCTCGGGACAAGAGCGAAGTCAAATTTTCCAGTCATTTCGTGTCGCGCGACGGATATAATTATCGTCAAGTAAACAACGACGGATGCAATGGCTCATGGCAAAACCTCTCGAGTCGTCGGTAGTCGGTAGTCGGTCTTTGTGGTACCAGAAATATACCTATCTACCTACCTGTTCGTCGCCGATTATTTCGGTGCGTTCGTTGCGGGCGAGACGTAATAATGGTACGCACAATTATTTACAGTTAGCAACCACGGCAGCTTCATGCGCGAAGTATCGAACAGCTATGATTCTAAAATATCGTACTTAACGTCCACCTAACAGTACGATCGACTTAAGTACGTAATTACGAGCGACTTGTTACGGCGGTTAAAGCAACTGTTTCGAGTTATCCGAGTCACGATGAAGTTATTTAGGAGGTATATATTTATGTAGCCGCAATTTCAAAAGTAGCAATCAGAAAGAACGCTCCTACTGAGAGCCGCGCACTTTGTCCCGCCATTACGTTTCATTTTACAGCCATGCGAATTCTATTATTACGTTCCTTTTTCGTCTTATCGGTTTATTCCTTAAATTGAAACGTAGGAGAAATTGTAAAGGAACACAAAGTTGATTTTCTCGAGCACGAAGTGAGAATTTAATTGAATTCTTTTAAGATAAACTTTTGATTTTACTGCAATTATCGCGCGGCGTGACGCTATCTTGAAACGATTGTCTCGCTACAAGGGACACATGTTCTTCAGGCTTACATGGGAAATCACTGGCTTTTCCTGGTCGTCCTGTGCTGTATTCAACGTTGTTTCGTGTTGCCGGATACTCGGTTGGGTACTCAGTCTTCTAATTGTCGGTGACCGTTATGGACTCACTATCAGTGAATACACCAGCTGTTAGGCGACTTGCATCTCTCTTTACTCTATTTATTATGCTATCAAAAAAATTAGCAGACATGATCACGTAATATGAAGCGGCGCGTAATCTCTGTGAGATGTAATGATAAGCGCGTTATCATTTATATCTTGCTTTACAGCTCTTATAAGAGGATAATGACACAGCACTCCTGCTAATACGGGCGATTAAATGCGTATAACCGAGGCTTTTACCTGACAATTAGTGTCGCATGGATTGGCGCTTTCTCGATTTTTTATGACATTTACTTTCGTGTTGAGTACGTATGCGTGCAAAGGCAGCAGAGAAATACCGTAGCTTCGTTTATTATAGTTAATGATACAAGGCATGTGCTCTATATATAATCATAAATGTGAATAATTAGTAATCGTAATTCAAACTGTTTTATATATATATATATATATATATATATATATATATATATATATAGACATAGTTTATATCGTTGTAAAATCTAAAAATTAATCTGTTCTATTATAATGTTATTATCTATCTCGAGCGTCTTAGAAAGAAATTTTTCGGAAAATTAAAGATAAATTTTTTTCATAAAGGGCCTGTAAGGTTTTTCAAAACGTGATTCAAACATACAGAGATTCACGATCGCGAAACTTCTAATCAGACGGCGGCTCTTTCCAACAACTTTGACTATTTCTTACTCGCTATCTATGAATCGTTTCTTGGAATAATACGAAGCGCGTTTTACCATCCCAAGAAGAGGACGGTGTACTTCCTTGATCGTGGCGATTCTTTGAAAGAGCTTCGTCCTCGCGGGTTTGTCTACGCGATAATCTTGAAATCGTTGAATCGCATAAGATTCGTATTTTGCGAGTCGGCCATTCCGTAAACCTAATCAATCATGCTTTATGCATCACTTAATTTCATGGTGTTATCGTCGTCAGTGCGGAAAATTATTTCCGCGCCCATGGGCGTTACTGCACATTCCCCTTCCTTTCAAATAATCACAGGTCAAAGAAGAGAAGCATGAGCATTACCAACGATGCCTAGCTTTGTCTAAAGAAAACAATTTGTTGTAAAATATTAAGAGAAAACAGAAAAAAAAAATCATAAATTAAAATTTTATTCGAAATTTTCCACGTTACGATCTCTTTTTCGCACACAATTCTCATTATATACTAAAATATTTTTTATTATATTTGAGCTTTAATATCAACTGTTTATTGTTATTATTTATTTCTTCTTCTACGTTTCTTACTCCGATTTTTCAATGTGTCGTACAAGACTAAATGTCCCTTCAGCGCACAAATAGCTATTCTTTCTCCTAGATAAAATCGGACGGTCGTATTTCGTTTTTATTATCTCCTCTCTGTGGCAGTTTATTCTTAATACTTCGCGAATAGCTGTTAGCCGCATCGGCGGCTAATACTTAAGCCTAATTACAAAATACGTCCGAGATCGTTATTCGTAAGAGATGGTCGTTCCTCGGTATAAAGAGTAACTAAAGCAGGGCGCTCTGCAGCATCTTTCTCCTATTTCCTGTCATCGGCGCTCGACATTAACATTCCGGCGTCCCATGACGTTACGCTTCGGCGCGCCGCGTCAAATAATGATTTACGCTTTTATTACCGGCAGCGCTACTGTTCTTGCACACAATCATTATCGTCGGGAATCTCTTTCTTACGGAATCGCCGAGATAAACGACGGTATATCGACCAATAACTCGCAATAATTGGCCGCGTGCATATCAGACCCAGATATATCCAATCCTGAATAGTTTTTTCTCCCTTACGCATTAATTTTTTTACAATTACAATCACAAATATTTTACTGAATTTTAAAGAGACTACAATATTATGTATAATAGATAAACATGCGTTTCTTATTTAAAGAAAACAACTCTAATCATCTTCCTCTCTTCCACAATATTTTTTTCCTAGAGGACAATTAAGTCTCGGTCAAAGAGATTGCAGTCACGAAAATTGCACGTTGCGGCTGCAACAGCGGAAGAGGAAGAAAAGAAAGGATCTTAGTAGGTCTCTAACACATTGTGTGACATTTTAAAAATTAAGGACATAAAGAAACAGAAAGAAATGTGAAAAACAACGTGAGTTAAATAAGGAAGCCTGAGAAGAGGAAGATTGATGTGAATATAATAACACTCGTGTAGAGAGTCAAAAGAGAATGATTAATTGAAATCCCAATGAAAGATAACGCCCTAAGGGCATATATTTTCCGCTATTTATAATGCACACATATATTTCGGTTCTTTCTTATTAAATACTTTTAATTTTACTACTGAATGAAAAAGATACGATTGATTAGAAAATGACATTTGCAGCGAAATTTGTAGTGAGATTTCTTGTAAAAAAAGTTGCGATTGAACAGTTGAAAAATTTGTATTAAGTTTAACACATTTCACTTATTCAAAATGATGTCCCTAAATTTTTAAAATAAATATGTTAGAAAGTAATGTAAATATTCTGTAATAAATTAAAACTGAAAAATATAACACTGACACAATTTGTAAGCCAATCGTGAAAATATATTTCTTCAGTACAATTAATATTTCAGTAAAATTAATATGTCAGATTAATACATCTTAGTAAATTTAACATTTACATAATGTGTTAAATTGACACATTTTATTCATTTATGTTAGAATTTATGTTTTAAAATACATCATTTTTATATTAATTGTTCACTTACATAAATTAAGTTTAAATACCAAGAGATGTTAGATACCAATTTAACACAAAATATTTAAATAATACAATTGTATTGTGTTAAATTAATACTTGAGGATTAGTTTTAACAAAAATACAAAATGTTTTTTACTGTGGAGGTTACTCTTAATACGAAAGTGGTTATGTTGCTTTTTCTTAATTACCTTGATTAGAACAACTTATCAATGCGATACCAGCCTCAATTGCCATTCGACACTTAAAGAAATTAGTATACCCGCGAGTTTGAATATACGCGGTTCAAGTCACTCGTCAAAAAGATTCGCTGCATCATCGAGAAAGAGAGAATCTCATTAACACACGACGTATCATTAATCATAGTTAACAACGACGTGCCCTGATCGCAACTTTGACACCCAGTCGCCGACATTGTTCGAGTCATGAGCATTGATAAGTAACGATTAATGCTATCCGAGCAGGCTCCATTTAAGGAGCATCAAATGCAAACCCGGAAATATACGCGTGCAGCTGCGGATGCGTTTTGCGCCTTGCAGTATTATTAATTTCCTGCTTGAGTAAATCCTTTGATTTATTTCTAAATATTGTATTTTTTAGTAATGTTAAACAAAAGATATCCGCTTCTCCATTAACTGAAGTAAATCATAAAGTCTGTTTTTTTCTACAGCCGAACTAGTACACACTTTTGGAAAGTTAAAGTAAAATAGATACATGTTTGATACATATTTGACTAAAGCGAGAAAGAAAGTTCTAATGCGGAGTCCAGTGCAGCGATGAAAAGATCAAATCTATGATTCGATTTTTCGTCTCATATCCTGTTTAATTCGCGAAAAGTTCATTTACATAAGACGCGTATGATTTTCGTAATTATCTTCCGGCCTCTGCATGAACAAATGTGCGATACAAAGATAAGTAATCTGTCTCTTCCTCTCCGTGTGCGCTTCTCGTGGCGCGGGTCACAAGAATGTTTATCCAGGACAAATCGGCGTGCTGTTTCCCGGACGCTTAACATGGCGAAATAGCGAAAATGTCGGTTGCCGGACCGTTGGAGCGAGAGAGCGAGAGGGACGGTAGGAGAGCGAAGTAAAAGGAAGAGAAAAGAAGAAGGAGGAGGAGGAGGAGATAGGAAAAGAAGCAGAGGAAGACCCGTTAGGACGACTGACACGTTGTTACCGTGGCGTCTGCCGCGGCGTGCTCTGTTATTGGTCTGTAAAACGACCTAATGAATGCATCGCCCACGGCCCATCTCCGTACCATGTAAAACAATTTCAGAGTATACCTCGCGATCTATGTATTATTTATCGCGGAGTAGGTCGGTCCTGCTAGCCTCGGGACTACCGAGAGAACCCCCGAGTTTGCGGAGCTCTTCCCTTCCTCTCCTCCGTCGCTACTGCTCGCACGAAATTGGCCATCTCCATGAAAACGTTCGAGTAATGTGTTATGACGACCATAGGGAAGATACTGTTATCCATTAACGGCTATTTTACCGGGCGTAAAGGATGACGATCGCGCCGTCATCACCCTCGATTTCTTCCCCGCGGACTGACCTTGGCAGCCAGTAGTAACGGAATGGCCTTGCCGTGTATATACGCCTTGTCGCCTCCACTTGACGAACGTGGAGAATGTCTTCAGGGGGATACTAACGGACGCGCCACGTGAATATTTCGTTTACGCCGCGACGGGGTCGTGAGCGCCCCGAGAGAAATCGTTTAAGATTCGCCGATAAATTTATATCCATGAGATAACACAGACAGACCGGTGGTTGAATACGGTTGAATCATCTCCACCCCTACAGCTATTTTCCAAGAATGTTACAATCGCACGGCATTGTAGTTGAATCACAATAGGCGGCCACATTAACGTGTGCGAGCTTATTCAGAAATGAGAAATATGAGATTTGAACATTATTATCTTAATGGTACACGTTAGTTTCAATCCTTTTGAAAGATAATGTTCAACGCGGTAACGACACGGAGATGTTTGAAGACGCAACGATGACATCCTCGTGATCCAACTGTAAAACATGACCGCAATAAATGAACGTTATTTTCCCGGAATAATGAACGCCGCAATCTTAGCAATCTTCTATGAGTAGTGAAGTTATAAGTGTGCATTCTTGGGTTGTCGAAGAGATAAGAAAAACAGGCGCGTAATGCCTTCCTCGTCAAACCGCCAAACATCCTCAAAGTTGCAAGAGATTCTAATCTCGAAAATGTGGCGGCGTCAATCGAAGTTTCCTACAAGATTGAAGTCAACTGTCTCGAAGAGTCTTCCGTACACATCTCAACTAGATAACTCCCACGTAGCTTATTGCGGTCTCCTCCGCGAAATTAACCGCGCGGCTATCAATCACTCGGATCGTCCACCGAGAGAGAGAGAGAGAGAGAGCAACGTCGTGCAACGTTTCGCGGGCAACACGTCGCAATGTTAATTCCATTTACCCAGATACGAAGATTACGAAGACCATCATCTTCGCAACTCCGTTCGGGATTACAGGAATGTGCACTCTTTGCGATGCAACTCCCGCAGAGGAGTTAAAGTAGGTCTACTTCATTCCGGCCGACTAACTGCTCGTCTGCTACCGCTCGAGTACCGATGCTGGCACGGTGATTCGCGAAATTAACTGCGGCGATAGATGTTACGCGAATATACTGTTACGATAGAGGGTCCATTCTGTCGGAGATAAATGGCGAGCGCGCGGATCCTCCTCATCTCTCTCTCTCTCTCTCTCTCTCCTCCCACCATTTTCCGGCACGAAGAAGACGCGGTCGACCTCGAAATCTCGAGGTAACGGAGCGACCTTGCGCGTCATCAACCGGCTAACAGCTGTTCTTCCTCGCCTGTTGGCCGATAAGCAGGATCGGAGCGTACGGTCGCTGTCTTTCACACCGATGTTGACGAGCGTTTACAAACGTCGCCGCTAACCTTGACACTGCAAAGATTACAGCATCGTGGATGCCGTTGTCACGACTACAAAGTTTCTCAATGCGGAATCTTTTGCGGTGCGGTATTAATTATCCTACTGACATTACAGCGAATTATACGAGTAACAATTGACATCGATTGAACATATTTCTTCATAGCTGTTTCCTCGTGCGCTAAATATAACCGAGGATTTGTTGCAAACGGCTTACAATACTGTCATCCGTTTAGTATATTCCGAGTTTCGTTGTGGTTATTTGTATACTGTCAGAATTAAAATATTATATTATGCAGATATCGATAGCGCAGTTTTTACTGTTATTACTGAAACCCTTCGTTATTATTATAATCTCGCGTAACTATGATTCTCTCTTCTCACGGCTTTAACATTCTTTTCTATCGCGATCGTGTAGAGTCGATTAGTTCCGCGATGGATTTTGATATATTCGGATAATGTACGCCGCGAAAATTGCACCTTGTCAAGACTATAAGGGCATTAACTCGCGCACGAGGTATCATAATAGAGAGATCACATAGATGCTACATTGGCGTGCGTAGTGGTGAAAAAATTTGTCCGGCATGCAAATACGAAAGTGAGAGGGATTCGACCTGCATAAAACGAGTCGGCGAGAGTGTTTCCTCGTAAGCGCATCGTCAAGAGAAACAGTGTGGGTGGCGAGGCCTGTCTTGCACCGTTAAGGTCAACGTACAAACACAACGACGACCTATGCAATGATGAAGCAGGGGAACCCGACTTCCCACCATGGCACGATCCTCAAGCGGGATCTGCGATGATGAACTACGTATTTCATTTGTTTACTCTTCTGTGATAGAGATTAATTTGCAATAATTAATTAAAGATATTACTTTATGCTCATTTTTCTGAAATCTATTTGGTTGAATCACAAAATAATTACATAGGAAACTCAAATATGGTTTAGCAATATTGCAAAAAGTCTTTAATATTTTAGCAACCAATTTGAGAGAGTCCTGCATATATAGAGAACTCTTAAAATAATAATTGCAATTATTTTTCCAATCAAATTATTTTCGGATCTGTATCTAGCTAAATTTTTGGACACTTCAGTAAAATCTTTCCGTATATAAACACTTATTACAATATATTAAAATTTTTACTTTCTTCGTAAAGTGAGTAGTATATTTTACAATACATTTTGTATCTCGTATGATGAATACATGCTTTATATATAACGCATAACTGCTAGTCATTTCATTACAGTTTTAAGCTTGTTACTCGGCTCTTTCTTCTTTTCTCTTCATTCACAAGTAAGAAGTATTGCGTACTTCGCTTTTAATCGAAAAGAACCAACGCAATTGTAGGAATACAAATAGCTTCTCCTTTTTCAACAATAATACCAGCAATAATTCATGTAATAATAATCATGAGAGTCGCTCGTGCCTAAACTTTCGACTTGCGCGAATTATGTAAGTCGTGCGCGAGGCATAGCGATCAATTCGCCGGACTCAGAGTCTATGGTTAGCCAAGCTGTACCGCTGCGGAGGAAGATTGAAGTGTCCTGAGGCGAGCGATATGCGGAATTATCCGCGAATGAAGATGCAACGACCGAACAACGGCTGGTATCCCAGTAATCGTTCCCAGCCGTCTGCCATGATTAGCGCTAAAAACCTCACGCCGATCGACATTTGATTCACGAAACGAGACTCAAAAGGAGACGAAAGAAAACGTGGAATGTGCGTTTCTATTAATGCAATTTGTTCGCTCCTTTACGAGGAAGAAAGGTTTGATGCTCCGTTGCGCCCGCGCCAGCCGCGGGGCGATTCGCGTGTTCGCGCGCTTCCGTACCAGCACAAAGGCATCGGTGCATAGTGGTGTACCATATAATAATGTTGCGTAATAAGTTGAAGTCATTGCCAGACACGTATTCGCGGCCTCTTCCTGCTGCGATGTATATACGTTCTATATTTAATTAGTAATTTCATAGTAATCACTTCTTGCACGGATATGTAGATATTGCTGGAATATTTACAGATAATTTCCAATGCAAGTGAAATCTACCATTAAATTAAATTTAATTACTTATAAAATAATTAACGACTTGAGAACATCAATGTAATAAAATAAAACAAAAAAGCAAATATGAGTCAAGTGCAGTAAACAGTGTACATACAGTCGATCATAGAACGTTGTAAATTTTCTTCGCGATTTAGAAAATAGCGAAAAAATAATTTACTAATAATAATTATTTTATTATTCATGTCTTTAGTTTACCAAAAAACAACAATATCTATTTGATATGATTTTTTTTTAGTGTTCTCGATATATTATTCAAGTATGTGGACATACGCTAGTTTGAACTTACCCCTAAAAAAGATATCAGCATATCAGCAGTAATTGTGAAGATGGATAAACCGATTTATTTGCGGGTCCATTGGCGCAACGGGCGGCGTAAAATTACTCGGTGGAAAATATAATAGCGGGAACGATCATCGATCGTTTGTACCTTTAACGATCCCGGCTTTCCATCGGTCCGCGCGAAACGTCTAAGCGGTGCAGTTAAGACGTAGACGAAGAAGAAGACGAAGACGCCTGCCAGGATGGAAGCTGCGATCGGCCTCGTAAAAGAGAATATATCGGCCTCGACCATAGTAAGCACGATGCAGATGCGCGAAGGGATAAAGTAAGAGAACCGTGCGAGGAAAGGGATTGCGCGAAGAGAGGAAAGAAGATCTTCCGGTATCGAAGAAACCGCCGCCATCATAAAAGTCTGCTTCGTCGATTTAACGATCGTGTTTGCGCCCCTCGCGAGGCCTATAAGGCCGTCGAGGAAAGGGCCAAAAGGCAGCAACCCTGGATCGAGCGATGTTTCTCGTTTGCCGACGAGGGAGAGAAGACTATCACGAAGTGGTGAAACGCCGCGGGATCGCGAAGATACGATCTTAATTAGAATCATTTAAGCGTGACTGTAAATCATGTTTGACGGACGATGAGAGTTATTTACCGCCGCTGGTGGTGCCTCTGTTACGACCGCTTATATTTGTGTGTTGAAGCACGCGATGTTATATGTTTGCATGCACTCGCATATGAATAATTAAATAATTAAAAAATTAAAATAATAATTTTAGAAAATTTCTAAATACTAACTTCTGGCATAATAAACGATATTGCTCATTTTCGATCATCTCTTGTTGATTTATAAGTTTAAATTCAAATAAGTACATGCATTTCGTTTAATTTCAAATCAAAATTGTCTATAAAGACAAAAAAAATATTCTTTTCCATTCCCTTTTTAAAGTCTTTGCTTCGAAAAAACAAGGACAAAATTAAAAAATACGTCGAAGTCAATTCGATTGACAGAAATTTCAAATAAAGCCATTATATCGTTTTAAATGAAATCGATATAAGATCTGATAAATCTATCTCAAGATTATTCCATATTTCTTTTTTTTTTTTTCATAAACTTATTTTAATATTAATTAGCTATTAAAAGAAATTTAAATTTGTCACGGATCAAGAAATGCTCTTAAATGATATAGGTACGTCTATACGTCACAGAGATATAATCGCGTCATCAATCTACGTTGATCTAGCAATGAAATGCTATCTAGCAATATATCATCAACACGTACTTTTATATTTTTATTTTAAAACCGGTTTCAATCCAAAACTATCTTTAATCACACATACAACACATAGAGATGCATCTCGTATTACATATTATCTAGATAGCTATTGTATCAATTACTAATATAATGTGTCAGCAAGTAAATATTATAATATCCAAAACGTTAACGCTTTCTTAACAAAATACGTATTTCCTGAAATGCGCATTTCAACTTTCAGGCTTAACTTTAAGAACGCCCTAAGTAAAGGCGTAAACTTGAGACAAGTTGCAAGCGTTTTGCGATTACAGTGTGCTGCAGTTAAAG
Organism: Acromyrmex echinatior; assembly: GCF_024713525.1. NCBI lineage: Eukaryota > Metazoa > Arthropoda > Insecta > Hymenoptera > Formicidae > Acromyrmex > Acromyrmex echinatior. The sequence continues at coordinate 11,325,075 of NC_141853.1, read as the reverse complement.
AGATAATAGCGAAACGGTACTGGAGTAATTGCAGTGATGGTCGCGACAATGGTTCACAGGGGAGTGTCATCGTCCCTTGTGTTGTTGTGTTAAAGTGTCACCACCAGTTATTGCCGCGGCGCAGCGCTCTGTAATACAACTTGCGCAAACCCTCTAACTTCGGTGCCGCTTGTGCAACCGATTGTTTTTTTACGAGCTCGTGCCCGCGTTTCAAGATGTCAGCCATCCGCGAAAGAATACTCATAAAGTTAATCGTCCCCTGGGAGGTCGGCGCTCTACCGTTCTACATTGTACTAAGCGGAATCCGCGCATTCAATTACACGCTTCGCGACTTTACATCGATGCGAAAATCACTGACCCTTTCTCGAATCTCGTGGTCTTTCTTTCCTCGATCGGACATTCCTCTTCTTGCTTTGAAGATTTCTCCGGCTCTCGCTCATCACATCTACTTTTTACTTGTATAACTTTTCTCGTTAATATGTTTTTAAACGTTCCATATATTTCATTAACGTTTTTTCTTAAACGTGTAGTACTTTTCAGGTAGGCAATTATTTTAATTACACAAGATTTTATTTAACTCTAAATGCCCTATCGAGAGACATAAATTTTACGTACAAGTGACCCAGATAAATATCATAATTTATATAAAAATCTAAATTATGAATACTTCGTCATTAAAAGTGTAAAATGTATGAAAAATTTCTGTTAAGTTTGGTCTTTAATTAAATGTAGCCTATTTCTTGTACTTAAAATTTACGTTTCAATAACAATATCGATAACGTTAACATTCTTTAAGAAAAATAAATTCTCTTTTTTACCGATTTTCTCTTATTACTTTTTATATTAACTTTTTATATATTACATCAAACATTCATTTATGGTATTTTGCCGTTGCCTTCAATTTCATGAAATGAATAAAGTTAAATTTTCAAGAGCATTCAATCAGTATGTTAATCTAATGTCTTATAACACGAATTCCGTGTTTCAGAAACAATTCCGTGTTTCCTCGTAACAATTGCTCGCCTACGTCAATCATTCAACAGAGATGCGATCTTACGAAAATCAGAATAGCCACTCACAGTAGTTGCACACAGCAGCAGTAGCGGAAGCGGAAGCTTGCAGGACTGTTCAGGATCTCGTGAGAGGTTTACGGGCGGCATTTTATGTGTCGGTGCGCCTCGTGCGCTCTGCCGGATATACATACTTCTACGCGCACGAGCGAGGGAAGCTGTAAGAGGGAGAAACTGTTTCCCTATTATCACAGGCCACCGCCGATTTCTAGGTATGTCGGACCGCCACGCCGTAGCGAAGTCCAAGAAGCAGCCCTTAAAGCCGATTCTGTTGCTCTCTTTGCGCGCGCCCGCGTCTATATATCGTTACTGCTCCCGTTCTTGTTTCTTCTTCTTTTTCTCTCTAATTTTCCTCTTCTCTTCTCTATTCTTCTTTCTGGCTATTTCGAACTATTATGACGCTACTGGATACTTCTTCTGATTACAGACGCGGAATCCGTCCGCGGATGACTCGACTTCTTCGTTGTATAGAGAATAAACGTGAAGGGCGTTTTCGTCCATCAGATATTATGCATTGCGAGAAACTGCGAAGGCGAAAGCGAAGATCGTAGCGATATATCGTTGGGGTCACCGGCCGTGTCGCTAACGATTGCTGTTTCCGGCTACTGTGGTTTTTTAATAGAAATTTCTAACGCGATAGACGTGATTTAAATTTTTTAAACTCTTTTTTTCTTGCGAAGTTGTCATAAAACTTTCTACAATTTTCATAAAAAATAATGATAGTTTTTTTAAATTTCATAAACACGCTTTTTATATGTATCGTTCCTTTATTTAAAAAATGATACAACTTTAAAAAAATGATTTTTGAGTTATTGCCCTGAATAAGTTAGGTAAAGATTATACTCTTCAATTATCAAAAATAAACTAGCTTAACTTTACAGTCCGTCCGTCAAATAACATTCGTTGTTGTTCTTAAGATTTTTAACTCTTTAAAATTTTTAGAGTGAATTATCACTCCGAAGAGTGAAATTTCATTCTTAAAGATTGAAAATTGAGGTACTCTTTTTTAAGATTGGCTTAATTTTCACTCTTTAAAATGAGATTTCACTCCAAAGAATTTAGAGAAAAACAGTTCATAATACATACTGCAAGAGTAATACAGTTTACGTTGTGTCGCTTTTGTATAAAAATAAAAAGAAGAGTCTTCTACAGAGAATATTTAGAGTTGAGATAATTTTAGTGACGTTTGAAGAAGAAATTGTTTTATTTTGAATTTAATCATCTTAAGTATTCAATATAAATATGAATTGATAATAATATTTCGAATTATCACTTTTGATGAATTATTTTTTTAGGTTCTTTAAGGGTTACTTAAGAGAAATGCGAAAATGACAAAAATTTAATGTTTCTGTATACGAGTATATTCTTTTTTTCCGATATTATTTGATTACTCAATAATTTTTTAAATTGAAAAATAATTTTCTCCCTTTTCTGAAAAACTTAATTTTTTTAGTTGTATCACTTTTGAAGTAAAGATACAATGTGTATTTATTTTATATATATCTTAATTATTAGTGCTTTATTTATTTGTACAAAAATAATGAAAAGTTTACTCTCTCATTTACGTGCAATTACAATTATCGCTGATTATAGTAGGAATACAGGGTACGTTTCACTTGACGCTAACAATGCTCGTTATTTGTTTTCGTATAATTTTTATATAAACAAGAAAGATGAAATAACTCTAAGAATGTCTTCTTCGAACTTTGTCAAAACTTAATTCTAAATGTTCTCTGTAGAAAGCTCTTCTTTTTATTTACAAAAATATAACTCCAAATGTTTGTAGAAGCAATCACAATCTGTTTGAAAATCTTAAAAACGACATAAATTGCGAGAATCAAATGGAACGCAACCCTTAAAGAGCCTCAAAAATATTCGGTAAAGACATCATTTTAAAAGTCAAAAGAAGTTTAAGAAGTTTAAGTTAGATTTATGGATTAGTTGCTATATTAATAGAGAAATTTATGTAATTAGTACAAAAATATCAAGCAATCTGCCTTATATCGTTTATATAATTTTTCAGATTACCATTGTTGCATAATATGACTAATGAAATATTCTCACTGTGAAGCGAACTGCAGTAAGATAAAGATCTGCCATAAATCGTCGAAGAGAAAAATTGAACTTAACCGTTATGATCGTTCGCGAATATCATCTCGATACGTACTGACATTTCATGTTTCCGATTGACTCGCCTGATACCATCATTGCTGAAGGTCAGTCCCACCACGAAGGTCAATCTCGCCCGCCCTCTGTCCGTCCCGCCCGTCATCTTCGTGCTCTTCATCGTCATATCTTCGTGCTCTCCGTGGTCACGCCGCGCGGTCATTCGTCGTTCGCCACACCGAAGTGTATACGATGGATAAAAAAGGAGAGGGAAAAGGGAGAAAACGGAGATGGAAAGAGGGACTGGGTGACTGGCCGGCTGACTGAAGACTCGATCGTAATTGCAACGGCGTCGAGTCATGGTCACGACGACAGTCAATGTCGTTGTCCTCTTCCTCGACTGCGCCGCTCCCTCATTCCGCACGGAAATCCTTGCCCCGTCACGAAAGCGAAGAAAGTCGGGGATTTATACGTGCGCAATCTCGGCCCGGAGAAAGGTCGTGACGTAAATCACCTCCTCGGGTTACATACATCTCGTTCGCTTTCGTCACCGCGATCGATCACGCGGACTCCATCGGACTCTGCGATTATCAGCGTGATTTCACGAATCAATAGCTTCGCGGTAATTTCGAAAATAGAAGCAATAGTCTACAGGAAGATAATAAATTTATTTATATTTACGTTAAACATTAAGTAATTTTATTTCTGAAGAGAATCATTAATGACTAAAGCTTTTAATACCCTAGAAAGTAAACTTTATTCTCAAATATAAACAAATTTTTTTTAATAAATTTTATATAATATAATGATATAAAATATTCTACATATTTTATATATTCAAAATTACTATCTTTAAATACTTTATTTGAAGAAGGACATACGTGTTAGTGAAACACAACCTCGTACGTAAGGCAAACCATCACATGACATACTCTGCGATATATGGATTAAATCCAGCACCTGTTGCACAGATAATAATTCTACTTCGTTCGCGTGACAAGATGCAAAAACTAGATCTCTATACAGAAGTGAGCGGAATCCGGTCATCAAATTATCTCGACGCAATTACGAGATTATTCGTGTGCGATTCGCTTACCCGGCAAGCTGAATAGCATCCTTATTTATCCTCTAAATCGCTCCACTGACGTTCGTAGGTCATTGATCATTATACATGCGACAACGAAGAAAATGAATCGAGATACGATGGATTTTTTGATAACGTCCTGTCGAAAACAAATCATAAAATGTCAAAGCGATTAAAAATTTATTGTATCATGGAAAAACATTGGAATTATCGTTGCTTACGGAATACAAGTGTAGCTGTCTCGTTGAAAGCGGTAACACGGTTAATTATGAAGCCCCGTCCGTTTACAGTGGATTCGCCTGTTACATTAGCGTGACGTAATCGAATATGTTTTGTGACAACCGGTCGCGAGTCTACTTGTGTGACGTGTCCCCACAAACAGATCCTTATTACTGCAAATCTCATTTCGCGAGAGAGAAAGAAGACAAGGATGATTTAATTAAAGTGGACATTTTATTTTTGTTTTGACAAACACGCATTAATGAAACACCGTTATTCCTTCTTTTTGTTAAGAATTGACGATAATATGCCTTATACGTCTTGATTAACTCAGTTTGAGACGCAAAATCATACGCAAAACCTCAAGCGCGAAGTGTCGTAAATTCAAGGAAGAGCATTCCAAATTCACAACGCGAGTACATTCTCGACGTTTTATCTCATTACATACTTACGTCGCTGCTTGTAAACATACTCATATCTCTCGCGAGATAAAAATTACGAGTCAAGAATATCTCCATATTCTCGTATTATAAATTTACTTTATCTGTTTTAGTAAGTTTATTTTCTCGTTAATTTTCTCGTTAATTTTCTTTCGTGCATAGTTTGTTCAACTTTCCCAAGTTCACTGTTAAAAGAATACACGAGAAATGACATATTCTTGCAAAATGTTGTAGCAAAGACACGTATAAATTTATATATCTGTAAAAATAATTGAAGACTGACTTTAGAGAAATTTCGTACTCATCATCGCGAATCATAATTATTTCGAAAAGAGTAAAGTATTCTGCCGAATCGATGTTTCTCTTTATCTAATCGCCATCGTGAATTTTGTCACTTGCTGACGATTTAACGGAACACCCGGTACCTCGGCTAGTTGAACACCATAATTGACTTGCATGGAAGTTCGTGACTTCGAGTCGAAACTCGGTGATTGCCGGGAAACCTGTGAAACTTGCGGTACTATTGCGAATAAAATTCAAACGTTCCTTGCTGTAAGTGATCATGTAATAACGGCGTGTAATTATTGCGAGTCGTCATTTACAGCAGGATATCCCCGCCAAAGCAGAATATCTCCATAGGCGATTACTGTTCACCCTGTCTTTTTAATGCGCTTTGCAGCGCAATTACGAATCTACATTAATGAATAATAATCTAATCACAAAATACTGCCATGTCATATCGTTGATTTTACATACAATCCATCGATCGATGTGATTATTGATGTACTCGATGTAAATCAAATAAACCCCGTTATATTCGAAATCGCAGTCATTGTCTGATATTGGGAACATCAGCAGTTTGTCGTTGCATTTTTCAAAAATAACAGAGACGCGAGCTCATTTCATAAATTTTCAAATCATTATGAAAAGTCTTTAAATCTCTTAAACATACTATGCATATATTTTTAAAAAGTAAACAATATTCAAATCACTGAAACGTCACAAATCTCATTGTAAAAATTGAGAATATTCTCGGTTGATAAAAATAAATATTTCTAAAACTGATATTCATTCCATTCCTTATTCTAAGACTATCTTAAGTAATATCTCAAGATGCTAATGTGATTTTGTGATTGTCTTATAACGTCTTAAAACTGCATTTAAAACGGTCTTAAATATAGGAATTAACTATGAATAATGGCCTAAAAAAGTAGTTTAAATAAGTAACTAAATGGATGCTTAAACGAGGCTTTAAATTGCCAATAAATTTATCTTAGCATACACGCACGCACACCTACACAGTGGTCAGTCAGAAATCGAGTTACACAATCAGTTTTTGTGAACCGTCTGCCTTGGCTGCGGTCATAAGAGCGCGCAATATGCCGTCGACCGGTCACGTTCAGTAATCGCTTCTGCATCGGTTACGAATATCAATTTACGTCCACCTGACTATTCAAAATTCATTGCATTCAATTTACTTATATTTACGCTTGCTGCGCTCAGCCTTATGAGCGCCTATCTTTACTGTGAGCTGATAAGCAATTTTGGAATATGAAAATATCACACTTTTATAATTATCAATTTTTAAAAAGTTGCATTGTTCTGCAAATAATTGATTGACAAAAATTGTTGATATAACAATTAATCTATGCAATTAACTAAATCTTTGTTTTTATTTAAAACTCGAATAACTTAGACAATAAATGTTTGATAATTTGTAGGAAAAATACATATCTAGCAAATATTAGATTTAAGAATAAAATTAAATTTTTTATTATGGAATTATAGTTAAAATTAAAAAATAAAACGGATAGAAGTAAGAAAATACATATTATATGTAGGTAGATTGAATATAATATTTTATTATTGTATATATAATTTCGTAAGCAGAGAAGCAATACTAGAATGCGTGATGGAAATAGCTGACCTGACCTACCAAGATTTGCGTATTTCACTGAGAGAATGCGAAGTAAAACCGATCTATAAATGCACGTTTCAACGGCCACTTAAAATTCCGGTTGCTGCTCTCTTTCTCTCGTCTTTTGTACAACGAATCAAGCAAGAGAAATAGGAAGAGCGAGGAAATTGTTCTTTAGCAACAATAGGAAATGCAGAAACAACACGAACGGATATTGACTTCAAATAGAATAAGCGAGATAATATTGCATTATAAAAAGATCCGGACTAAAACATGAAAGAAGAAATGACAGCAAAAAAAATTTGAGATTATGTAATTATTTGCGCTGATTGTTTGCACAAAGTAAAATAGCAGAATTACTTTTTAGGAGAATTAGCAATTATCTTTGCATTAAACGTTTATTGAAGGTTAATCAAGTTTACAAGGCTTTGAATAATAAATACAGTTAAATATAACTGAACAGTGAATGGAACAAATGATGTCTAAGATGAATAAGAGAGAGAGTGTGTGTGTGTGTGTGTGTGTGTGTGTGTATACATGCTATCTAATATGATTGGTTACGCAATGTGAATCTCTTCAGAAAGGAAGACCGATGGAATATATTTCTGCGGTGAAGACCGATCGGACTAGTTGGTAACTCACAATATAGTTTTTCACCTAAGCAGCTCAGCGAAGAACGATTGCCCGTGCCCTTGATGGGCCACAGGCTAATCGCCTGGAACGCGAGAATCAGACCGCAACCGAAGAAGCCAAGGGAAAGGCAGAAGAAGACGGACGAAAGCAGTGTCACGGAAGATCGAGGATTTTTCTGTGAATTTTACGCATCACGAAGCAGCAGCGGTGTAATGCGCTGCGCGGTTCGCAATGAATAAAAGATACATACAAATATTATATTAGCTGGGCGCGGAATATGTATTGATATATATATACATATATATATTTAAAAAATATATAAAAATGTATATATATATATTTACTTTTATACCTATATATCTATATTTTTTATCATTGTCTTCTATTTTGTTATATCGGTAGTTAATCTTCAAGTTTGGTTGTAATCGATTAAGAATAAAGATAATATCTTTCTTGATTTCAATATAATTATTTCATAAGTTATTACAAGAACAAAGGACTTTTAATTTAAAAAACAGTAATGAGAGAATAAAGGGCACATAAGAGTCAAATGTAAAGAAGTATTTTAAAACATGAAAAATCAAAAGAAAGTATGTATAATATGATATTCTATAATTGAAATTAAAAATGTATTCTATGATTGATTAAAAATATATTTAATATTTTTAATCAATTATAGAATATTTTATTATACATACTTTCTTTTGATTTTTCATGTTTTGAAATATCTTTAATTCTTTATATTAGACTCTTATGTGCCCTTTATTCTCTTGTTATTGATAATTATTTCAACAATATTTATTTTTAACTAACTAATAATAAACAAATCTGCAATTTATTAAATTTTCAGAATAGAGTACTACAATTATTATAACAATGCTAAATATTGTTTCTATGATTACAAATTGTATATACAATTTGTAACAATACAGTCTTCTTTGCAGTACGAATTTATGTACGAACGAAAACAAGTAAATTATTCATTCGCATTATTACGATTTCTCTCGTCTACGTTGATAAGATCGCACACGGAATCCATTAACCTGTAGTTAAAATCTACAATGATATTAATCTATCTACAATGATGTTAACCTACGATTAGTGATTAATATTATAGAGTTACCATTCATTAAGCTCCAGATGGATAATGAGACAGGCGTGGCAGAGGCAAAAAAAGTTACGTTAATTTGGTATTTCTAGTCAAAGCTGATCGGCCCGATCACGCGAGCTTTTTCTTGTGGCAACGACGACGTGCCTCGTAAAATTCGGATTACTGGAAAAACTCCCGGTCTTCTCTTCCGCGATCGCTTCATTAGGATTTAAATCGACGCGAGTGGATCTGTGGGCGTCGGAAACCGCTGTTTGAAATTGGAGCTCGTACAAATAGATCTTGAATATGCGTCACGACATTTATTGTGATGTAAGATCGTAAAGCGAGGACGACATTCCTGTCGAGTCACCCGTGAAAAAGCTTCCGCGTTGAGCACTTCTATCATCCCTGTCGATGGACGGAATCGAAAAATCGCGGACAGATACGGCTCGTAAAACCGAGATTAAGATATATCAACGGGATTTTCAATTAAACGAGATGATCGATACGTTTTTCAATATACAACACCGGAAACCACGCGACGCGTAACTAACGATTTTTATTTCTGCATTCTGTAAATTACTGAGAGAAGTTCTCAAAATGTATTCTTTATTTTTAACTTTTAGAATAATAATGGGGTGTATCTTACGTTTTGTAAATAAAATGCAATGTAAGTTGCTCTTTTTTTCTAATATTTATATAGCATTTAATACAAGATTAGTAGATTTAGAATAATTTATAATTCTAGTAGATTTAGGCTCCGTTCCATTTGAAGCTTTTGTGAACATTATCTGACCTTATTTGATATTTAATAAACAAGGATAATTTTAAAGTTAAGTTCTAAAGTTATTCTAAAATTAATATAATTAATATCGACCGAATCGAATCGACACTTTCGGAAAATTTAAACAAAGTTGATTATAAAGAAGATCACATTAATCTCAGTTCACGATTAAGGAAACTGGAGCGTTTCCGTGATTATAATCTATGATGTATTGACGACAACGTTATAAAACTGAGACCGGGAAGAATACATAAGCTTTAGAACTAGCTGTAAATTAACCACACACTGCTATCTACTATTTCTCCATATATATTTTTGCTTGTATATATATATATATATATATATATATATATCATGTTATATGTATAGGTAATTCATGTATCATGATATATAGTTAGCATATCGATGACATGATCTCAATATGGAAGGTCTAATATTATATCTTATTTTGCAATCTTTTTGCAATCTCGCAAATTTTGCAATCTCTTTTTTAGTCATAAACACTGAAATTATGTATAATAGCACACACATAATAAGTATCACATCTTGTAGTTGCAGTGTAAAATTAATTAAGTTTTATACTTATTACACTTAATATCATTAATTTGCAGCTATTAATGAGCTTTCATGCTCAAATTAAATAGACCAAAGCAAAGTTCAATAAAAAGTGAAATAAAGTAAAATTAGAGACAAAGATTACGTAAACGGTATCGAGATAAATGAACTGTCTGTACCGTAAGAACTCGAAAGCAAAATTCTGGTAAAACAGAACCCTCCGGACATATACCTCCAGTTAATTGAAGGTACTACGGTTCTAAATGCGATTCCGTTGCATCCAGGCATTGTACGAGCACGCGTGTGCACGAGTAAACGCACGCACATCAGCAACTCTGTCGGAGTAGCTAGATCGCCCGTGATCGCTTCCTTTCTCGGTGCATGCAAACCAGTGCACGATCCTCCCGAGCACTGTGGTTAATGTCCCGTTTGATTGGTCGGCGCTACGATGGTACGCGGTGAACGATCCACCGGCGACGATCGATCGCAAGATTGAGAACAACCTCGTCTTCGAAAACCCCATCCTTCTTCACTAATCCCAAATGACGAGCGTTTATGTTTGATCTTAGGTTTATAGTTCTCCTTAATATGTTTTTATCGATATTTGAGAAAAAAATAGCACGATCTATTGTTCGCTCTGGTTAAATTACAAATTTAAAGTACTTTTGAATACTTTAAATGTTCTTTTTCTCAAATTTTTATTTTTATAATATATCGATACTGCATGCATATTTTGTTTAAAATTACATATAAAAATGGCGTGTTATATTATAAAACTTACAATTAAAATTATGCAAAAATTTTTATAATTTAATCTTTAATCTTAATCTGTCTGTAAGTAATCTGTTAAGTAAGATTGAAGATGTAATGAAAATTTAAAATCAATGAATAAATAAATAAATAAATAAATCGACAAATTCTATTAGATATTAATATGAAAGGTATCGATATCATCACTTGTTAATATCAATAAAGAACCGAAGCAAAGATGCATAAGAACCATAGAAGAAACTGGGGCAAAATGAGAGGTAAGCTAACCAATAATTAATAACTCTCAAGATTGCCGACGTAAGCGATAATACAAAGTGCACAGTAATTATGAAACATACTACTGAGAATATACAGCAATAAGTAAATAAGTAAGCTACTTTAAAATAAGTCTTGCATTAAAGATATTATATTCTCGATAGCTATTATTTTGTACGCGCGTATCAGAGATTCAATATAATTAAATAAGCTAAAAAAAGTACATGCTACATTTTTCCATCATTACTATTATAATTTACTTACACAGAAAGAACGATTTTGTTGAAATAATAACTAAATTAAAAATTTAGTCAGATACAAATCTGAAAACAATTTTATTAAAATTATATAGAACGCTTAAGCATTGATGAAGAAAAAGTTTCAACATTCTAGCAATCAATTTAAGCGTCCTACATAATTATTTTGATACAAACAAAATTATTTTCAGATATATTAGGTGTTGGAATTAATTCGTAGCGTTTTACAAGTGATGGGAAGTACTTTCATTAATGTATTTTTTAATGCTCATGTGAAATAAATAACATTCTTTCATTAAAAAACGCTACGAATTAATTCCAACACCTAATATATTTAGTTAAATTTTTAAAGATTTCATCAAAACCATCTTTTTTGTGTACATGTGTAATAAATCATGTTAAACAAATTTTATACTATATATATGAAAAATAAATTTAATTAAAAATTCTTACTGTTTATTTGATAATTAAAAACGTATTGATATTTTCTTATCATACCAGATTTTCCTTAATATTAATTCTTTTCTTTATACTTTTTAATCTTTCTATTCTGTTAGAAGAATGTGTACATCTTATATACAAACGAAAGATCTGGTGCAAGAAAGATAGATTATGAGCGCCAGGATGATAGTAGTTTCTACTACTTGCGACGTGGCAAAAATGCAACAGTAACACTGATTTAAGTTTGTAACGGGAGAAGATGGTATCTGTGCCGCGTTCCTTCCGAAAGAAAATGGTAAAATGGAGTAATTATTATTTAGACCGATGTATAAAAGATGGTGTATAACTTCTCGGAAGATCGGGTACCAAGTAGCAGAGAGTAATAGATTAACCAGATACATGTTCCGCTTCAAACTAATCGATTAGGTATTTTTGAGGGAACACCTTTCACGTACGAGATATGCTTTTTCGTATCAGCATAGCAAATCGCGGCCAAACCCGTGAAAAACGCGTGCAGTAGGTAATATTTCTTTACATAAATTAGTCAGTAATCTAGTATTTGATACGATAGCGGAAAATAATCTACCTTGAAGATCAACCTACGATTTGATATTGAAGTAAATTACATGGATTCATAAACGCATTATTTTAATTTACCGGCTCGGGGATATAATTAATGACAGACTGCGACGACTGTAATTACGTAAAGTATTTTCCGTAAAAAATCTTGCATGCTGAATTATTATAATATCATACCGGTGTTGAATGTTGCGAGAAGAGGGAATACAATGGAGAAGAATTTGTCAGAAAATTTACGTGGCAAATTGTTTACAATAAATTTGCATCATGATAAAAAAGGATGAGAGTTGTAATGAAAAATTTATATGAGCTAAATAAATCATTTTGTAAAATTTACATGAGTTAAATGAATCATTTTGTAAACTATTTTTTTGTTTTTATTGTTAATATCTCGATGTATCATTTGATACACGCAATATCAAACGATTCAAATTATTTACAATTTACGTGAAATAAATAAAAGCATTCGTCACTTACAGAGTGATCTTCCGATCCATCCTGGCGCCAGCCATTCTACCCGACGATCTCCTTCAACCCCTCGCTAACGTCCAGTTGAAAGCAATTTCTGAGAATCACCTGAGGTCTCTATCACGAATCACAGAATCACTTGTAGAAAGCGAAAGGTACGCGCAGAACGTATACAGATATATATATATATACAGATATATATACGGCCGTGATTTTCGTTCACCACTCGTACGCAGGACAAGTCCTCCTCCACTTACGCGCGTTCAACACGCGGTATCCGTTTCCACTACGGAAGTCAATCGGACATCCCGCACGCGCGACGACTCCCCCGAAGGCGACGCGTGTCAAGGACGACAGTGGAGAACAGTGTGGCTATCACGCACGGATAAGTCTCCACCGAGTACCAGTTCTCTCTTTCCTTTATCTCCGTTTCTTTCCACCAGTAGATCGATCTGAACGAACAATCGCGAAGATTCGCGCGAGCGTACCTCACGGCGGTGCCGGCTGCGAGAGTGCGCCTAGAGCCGAAATAGAGCAACGTCTGCGCACTGTTCTCTGGCAGTAACACTCTGCCGAGATAACCACCGCGCCGGTGGGCCGTAGTGCGCTCTTCTTCCACGGTCGCGGAAGGTGGGAAGATCAGAAGGAGAAGGACGTGGAGCGCGTAGAGTAGAAGGTGACCGCGGTGACGGTGATGACTACGGTGGAGGTGGCGGTGATGTACTCGTGGTAGTGGAGAGGAGTAAGCGACGGATAGCGATGGTGATATGGTGGTGGCGATGGTGGCGGCGGCGGTGACGGTGGTGGAGGTAGGTATAGCTTCGTGAGAGGATACTCACTGTATGGAGCACTGCACCGTAATGACATGGTCTAGGAGATGCCAGTCAGTTTTGTAATGACGACGGTAAAAAGTGAATTTCCACGAAGGTGGGGAAACGCGCCTAGGGCCAATCCGAGGGCATGCTACCCACCATCGGTGACCAATCGGAGCGCGACATTCCAGAATGTGACTATTCTTCTTCTTCTTCTTCTGCTTCAACTTCTTCGTCTTTGTCTTCTTCGTGCACTTCTTCTGATACTCTCTTACAGCATGACATCCGCCCCTTGTTCCTCCCCTGCTGCACTATAGAATGGCTCAAAGGTACGTGTGGCTTTGGGCGAAAGTCTTTGTGATGCTTCACGGTAGTTGTGGAAATTGAATAATCTGCGACCATTATGTCATTACATTCCATAAGTGTGCATTAAAGGGAAGTTGTTGATGGCAAGTATAGTATAGGTAGTACAATATAATATAAGAGCGCAGCGCATTGCGTGCACCTCGAAAGTGCTGCTTAAGTTCGGATAAGATATGTGAATGCGTTATCATTTCCTCTAGATTATATTAATTAAGATAAAATGATGTTTACTATTTTAATTACCAATGTAATTAGGTTTCCACGATCTCCATATGTGCTCTAATTAGTTCTAATGATCTCTACATCAAACGTATTAATGAAGTAACTTCTGCTTGTTAGTTTCGTCATCATTTCACAAAGATATATGTTCCAATGATACTGTCAGAAATCTTACGGTTTCTACGATACTTTAATTGAACAGAGCAGCCTATTTGAATTTCAGAAAAACTTATTAACAAGGCTGTGAGTGCTATAATCAGATAATGTATTCAAATAGGTACTTGGCGCAACTCCGATTTTATTATCGTTCGGTTGTACGTATGTCCATGACAGAATATTTAATTTCATTCTAAAATTGTTAATATTTTTTATAAACAATTTACGGGGCGGATATCCGTGGAAAACGTGGGAAGAGAAAGAAAATCGTAGTTAACACTGACCCAGAATTTGAGGTAATTGGCCAGCTGCGATATTCACTATCGCATCATCGTTTTGCGAAATTAATGCGAGCACGGATAATCACTTTCTCCGCGAAGCATACGGGAAGATACACGGCAACACATGTCGGAGACGCATTATGAAAATCGAACGATACATATCACGTCAAACAATAACCGCGTCCCGACATTCAATCCCAAGCGAAACGCTAGATTACGGTCTAGTATTATTTCATCCATCTCCGATGGTTTAAATTTAATCGTAATGGGCGGTACAGTTAGGGAGGTAGCTGTATCATCGGTAATATCATCGGTAATGTATGCGCCGACGTCTCACTCTGGTATGATAATTGTTGAGAGATATTCGAGTGGCGCTCGCGATATTGATATGAAAATACTGAGATTCACGGCGCCGCAACATATGTTGCACGCATCAATACGCAGAACGATAAGTCGTTCTTTATTGCCTAACAGTAACGTATTTCTTAAAACCCGGCTAGCGCCGCTCGCCGCACACTCTCTTCGATATTCTTATTGCTTCGTATATCAAGACAGGTATGTGTTCAGGTAGGATACGTTTTACAGCTGTCGATGAAACTGCGAATCGACAAATTTTACCGTTTCGCTTCCAACGTTCTGTCGCACCTGCCAATTGATTGACAATTAAACGCTCGAGATAATTCAATTGTCGTGAAATTTCTTCATAGAAATCATAAAACACGAACGGTTACCGAAAAAAGTTGTAGAAGAAATAAGTTACGAGCTGAAATTAACTACTTCTTTCTTATTATTACGTAAAAAAAATACAATGCGAAAATTGACCAAGATATGCCTAACTCGAGCCATATTCGGTCAAGGTGAGTCTTGATGTCTAATAATATTTTTGTGTGAATCATACAATTTCCACTTCAAGTAAATTGCGAGCCAATGATTTATCAGTCTTGAAACACAGTTCTGTACACTGAAACTGAAGTATGTAATATTACAAATTAAACTGATAAGCAATTTAATATTGCTGATGCTAATGAGTGTCTTTATAACACATCTCTTACTGATATTTTTCGCAATAAAGTCTCTGCGGTGTTTAAAAATGCTAAATTAGCATCAGTAATATTAAATTGCTTGTCAATTTAATTTATGATATTAGGTATTTTAACTTCAATGTAAGATTGTGTTTCAAGACTGACAAATAATCGATGCGCAGTTTAATTGAATTGAAAATTGTAAAATTCACAAAAAATATTATTAGGCATCTACTTTGACCAACTATAGCCTTCTTCGTTTATATGTGTAAAAATACACAGTGTAAACACACACACACACACACACACATTCTCTCTCTCTCCCTCTCTCTCATCGAGATCATAATTTCTTAGTTACTATTCTCTCTTCCTCCAGATTATCGTAAGCAGTTTCATTTCATTTTACTTTGCTTAATCAGCGTAAATTATCCGAGTAATCAAGACTCGGTTTGCTTAGCGAATATAATTATTCCTATCCTCCCGGAAGAGCGACACGCCATAAGAAAACTCGAAGCCCAAATCACTCATTGGTAGCCTTTCCTAGCCAGTTACAATTACAAGCGTCGTTAATTTATTACGGATGGTAAACACGGACACATTGCGCGAATCCTTACCGAGCGTATCGAAGAAGTTTATCATTTTTTCGCAACGTTTCAGTAGATTCGTATCAGTAGATAATAAAGTAGAAACTTAAGAGAGAACGGATGATATAAAGAGGAGGAGGAAAAAGGATGACGAGCGGAATGACGAGAGAAAGGAGAAAGAAAGAAATGAAGATAGTATATAGGAATTCTCGAGCATCTTCTTTCTATAGCCGCAGTAAAAAGGGCTATTGTTACAGCAGGAACTACTGTCGCTTCGCGAAGCATTTCCGCGAAGATTCCGCTTCGCACTCGGCTAACGGCATCCCGCGCATCATCCGCAGGGAAATTGCCAAAGTACCGCCAGGCATTCCGCAATAGGTCGATTCCGCAGCCACAGCGTGCAAGAAAGGATGTTTTTCTGCGGCGGATCCTATCTCTTAAATATTTAAGGGAATCTTTAATAACTAGATTCATGTAAATTCGACATCTATATTTGATACTTGTTTTACCTTATTTCATCATCAGAATTCAAACCTTATTGGTATTTTTTGAGAAAATCTAAAAACACTGTATTGTATGGGTGAAAGATAAATTTTAGAGAAGAACAATGTAAAAAGTATACATAAATTTTTTCACAAGTAAAATTCCTGAGCAATGCAATCGCTTGCTTTTATGCGGGAATTTTATATAATCTCTATGTGTGTAGTGCTAGAAACAAATGTTGAGCGTAACGGGAAGTACCCATTGAAATTTACGAAATTGACGGCAACGCAGAGAGAGCTTCTTGCACGGGGTAGTTTCGCGAAGTGAAGAAGCCACCTTGTTGACTATACAAACGAAAAATGAAAAAAGGCGTAATGAACGATTCCAATTGTCTTATAATCTCGATGTGCCGATGTGTAGGTAGGCAAGGTACAATAACAAAATTTATTTATCATTTATTTCAAACTCAGAAGTTGAAACCCCCACGAAGAACTTTGACCTTATATTATTACTCGATCGCTGCGCGCACGAGAGAACTCATCATATATGTATTTTCCCATATGTAAAGTTATATGACGTATTATTCGCAAAATGGCGTTTACGAAGGTACACATTACACGAAGCGATGATGAGTAGTCGAAAAACAATAAGACCGTGCAACGTAGAACGCGCAAGGAATATTGAATATCGCGGAGGCGCCGCCGTTTCGAGACTCGAGAGAGGCTCCCGCGTGTTTGCGCGTTCGCATAACGGGAAAACGTATATCCAGCGATATTGACGAAATTGACGGCAGGGAGAAACTTGCGTGGCGATGTTTTGCGCGATCCGGAGGAAGATGCTGAGCGGCAAGTACGAAGGAAGAAGAAGAAGCCGTCAAGGTTCCGGGTTCGATTCCCAGGGCTGCCATGGAGAAACGGCGCTTCACTCCCTCGCCGTGCGATCTAGATCGAGGGACTTGAAATACCTACCGTAGAACACGAGCTGGTGGCGATAAATTATTGCAGTACGGATGATTTCGCGAGGGCAGGGGTCAAAGTACGGCCGAATACGGGCTTAGCGCGAGGAAAGAAGAAGACGTAAGCGCTTGCGTTACTTCCCTGACTAAAACCGCATTAAGTCGGCGCACGATCAAGATCGCGTTTCGAGTCTAGCATAATGCCCTGAGAGAGAGAGAGAGAGAGAGAGAGAGAGAGAGAAAGGGAGAGAGCATTTATTGTTGTTCAAGCTTTCTAAGAATATACATACAGTAGAGACTAATAGATAATATAAAAAAGGAAAAATAAGATAACATGTGTGGGAAAAGATGAAAGTATAAAGAAAATAAAAAGAATAATATACAAAAATATTTAAATAAAATGAGTTGATAAAAAGTAAGAATTATAAAGAAAGGAAAAAGCATGCGGGTAACGATGTTATGTATATTCGTCTAATATGATGTACATTTTCGGAAATTATTTATGATTTGCTATTATCTTTGTCTGACTTGGTTTTCTAACATGATAAATTTTTGTTACGAATTTTCCTTTATGTTCAACGCATGCAAAATCCTCTTCACGGAACAATTTTTTAAATCCGTTATTCCCAGGTAACACACAGATTTTCAGATATTCCTCCAATCAAATGTTCAAAGGGTCGTAACAAACAGAAGAACGGTAAACGCGGCCATATAAAAAGAAATTATCCGTGAGAACCTCTAAAGAGATGCGCGATTGTGGTATGCCCGTCGAATGCTCTGACGTAATCCGTAATCGCTGATAAAGAGATCGCCGTTCTCATATACTGCTATCATTATGCGCGATATTAGGATGATTTAAGATAATTAGGCTTACATATGTGTACTAGCAATATCAATATTATCTTATAATTGCGGTAAACATCTGGGTCGCAAGCAA
Source organism: Acromyrmex echinatior (assembly GCF_024713525.1). NCBI lineage: Eukaryota > Metazoa > Arthropoda > Insecta > Hymenoptera > Formicidae > Acromyrmex > Acromyrmex echinatior. Next base: position 11,306,593 of record NC_141853.1, on the reverse strand, counting down.
CCTTTTTTTCTATTGTCTTCTTTGAAGTAATTGCGAACTCAACGCTTGTTAACATTCCATCCCGAAAGTCACTAACAGCTTTGGGAAGAATTCTGAATGCGTGGAAGTTAAGCGATGCGTCGCGGATGTACGCTTCGGAACTCGGCGCGTTCCAGAAAATTGCAATCTTGAATCTTCTTTCCACGATTGAGCATTCTTATTCTTGACGATCTGTCTACAGTGCAGAACCCGCGTACCCGCCACTTCCTTGTGAGGCTCGAAGCTAATTCGTAGAGCGCTAATCCGTTGCGCGAAATGAATCGGATAACATGCGTGTACCGCCATAAATCAAAGAGAAGATAAACGCGCCAGGGATAGATAATAAATACCGTATTGTTCCGTGATTGCGAGACTTTTCGGGGACTATTAGACGTTGAACTTTGATCCTGAAAACATTGCTCTCAAGCTGCAATTGAGAAATTATCGAAACATGTATTTAAACGTCCGTGAAATAAATCATACGTGCCATATTTTGCAGCGCGTACCGCGCGATCTCTGAATATAAGCCGAGCAAAAGGATGTACCCCCATCGACATTTCGACCGTAGCGACTTAACCGATTTCATGAAGACGCTATAATTTTCCGGATCGCTCAGCTACAAGAATTTACGCCAAAACGGATAAATATTGTATATATAATGACAATAGAATACAGCTAGTCCTGAGAAGCGGACAAACCGATCTATGTCCGTTACATCTGCCGTTAGTGATTTACAAGCAATTCCGCTTTCCATTATCCTTTAATCTAGGTCTTAGTGACAGATACTAAGCGCGACAAATGTGCATTACTAAAATGATGTTACCGTGCGAAACGTCGAAAAAACGCGTTAGTTAAACGGTGCCTCGCGCTCCTTCTAACGTCGACGGGTGATTTAGTCATTCGGTGTCGGCGATAATCAAAGCAATCATCGCGACCTCTCCGTTTTTTCTTTTTTCTCCTCTTTTCTTTTCTTTTTTTTTTCCACGACTACATTACGTATGACCATGGCAAAACGATAGCATTGTGTCATTCCCCATCTCGAATGAGATCCGACCGACTGCTCGAGTTTCTCGATAATCTCGGAGAGGACCCGGTTCACGCCCTTGTTCGCCTCAACTTCTCATTATTTTCTGTCGAATGAAGAGTTAAATAGGACAGCAGCCTTGCCGCAATGATTATGCTCCGTAATACGCATACGAGGATCGATCGGAACCCACGATAGCCCCGAGGTGACGCTGCAGTTTGGCGCACTTGCAGAACATCGCGACTTCTTACGGCCCATTGTTCGGATTTGTGTGAACTTTCGGAACAGCTGAGTATAGAGCACACAGCTCTCAAGAGGCATCACATACAAACGTGCGTGTCGGATCCTCTGCACAGTTATGGCTGCGGCATCTCGGAAACCTTGAAAAGTACCACGGCCTAGGTCGGCGTATTAACGTCCGACACGACACGCGATCTAATTTAAACGAATTTAGACTTGCATCTTACTCTTATCAGTCCCATATTAGCGAGAGAATATTACAGAAATATTTCCTCAGCGGCTAATCTCAATCGATGCTCTACTTAAGATTTGAATTAATTAATTATATCATTTATGAAATCCTCGAGCATGTACATGCTTGCAACGAACGGAGAGCATTCTATTCATCAGAATGATGCAATTTAGATGTTATTAAAGTCTTCGTTAAATCATTACGCTGCAGGTAAGTTTCAGAGGCTGGCTCTCTTTAAAGCAAGTTTGAATTCTGTTGATGAACGATATATATTTTATGGCGTTAAAATGTTCAATTAAATTTTTACAAAAATAAAAGTAAAGAAATGTTAATTTAATAATTATGACACATACCTTTATATTTATTAAATTCATATTTTTTTTATTTGTATATGCGAGTTTGATTTGCATTTGAATATAAAAAAAGTAACAACCTATCTCATATACGTATATATATATATATATATATCTTTGTATTATATATATATATATATAAAATTATACTTAATAAATTTCACAATAGATAATAATTCAGATTTAGATCATATAATATTCTTTGGCATATGAAGTGATTCAAAATATACCTTAATTTCTGGAATTTGTTTAAATTTTAATAATTCAGTGCTAGTTTGCTAATAATGCATTTTAATAACTTGGTGTTAGTCTGTTTATAATGCATGAGGAATGGGTTCTTCCGGAATAATCCGTGAGAAAGAATGGCGTCTTCTACCACATCGTTTCCTCATAAAAGTCAATCTCACCATAACAAAGTAGAGCGAGATTTTCCTCTTGGGCAAGCACTTCGACGAGCTTTACTCGGAAACTCGAAGTGGATCTTTAATGGTTAGACAACCGCTCGTATATATTGACCGGTAAACTTAATTTTCGAAAGAACCCTCAAAGTTGAATATATGTGCTTTGAACGTTTTGTGCAGTGGAAAAACTTTTCGTTTGTTTTTAAACGTGATGCAAAAATTAACATTATTTAAAAAAGAAGAAGAATTTAATATTAAAAAATACTCTTTGATATAATGCAGTACTGAATAACTATTAATTATATGTAAAATTAATTAGAAAATAAATTAATTGTTATTTTAACTTAATTCTGAACATCTCTATCTTCCGACGTGACAAACTCTGACAAACGTATATATTTTCTCTCTCTCATTTCTCTTTTTTCCTTAATTTATATATTTAAAATATTACGTAGAATAGAAAAATAAATAAATTATGTAGACATAAAATTTTATTCCGTTGCGTTAGAATTTTTATTTTAACTTTTCTGGTAATGTATATTTTTTTCTATAGAAACAGATATCAAGATACAAGATTAAATTGTTATTTATTTTCTATCTTATTGCATCATGCAATCATGCTGTAGACCCGCGCGATATTAAACCTAATTTTCCAGTTGACTTGCAACTCACTTATTTCAAAATTCAAGCCGCGAGACAAGACTCGTCTCATTAGTTCAGCCAGACATTTGATTTACAATTAAAGATTCACAATTGTTTATCGTTTTGCCTCGAAGTTTCTCTCACGGGAATTAGTCGGGCATATCAGTTTTCATTAATATGAAACCAGCACAAGCATCGCTATACGATTTCCAAGATAAGAACTAAGCGGATCTTCATCTGGCATCAGGCTGTTGCGCAATTCGCGGTTCACCTAGCTCGCCGGCTCGTTTTCCACGTAACATCCAGGTGGAAAAATGCGCGAGCCTTAGTGAAATCGAACGAAACCTTTCTCGCAAGGGCAATTCCGAGATGCACGACTCGGGAGCCAGCAAGGATCTTTAACGCGCGGTTAGAAGAACGTACATACCTCGCAGGCGAGGATAATCGATGGGAGCACCTGGGAGATTACGTTCGGAAATCCACGGGAACGTGGTGGATCGCGCCGTCGTTGCTTCCGTTGCGGTTGTTGTTGCAGTTGGTCCATCCGACTGTGGGATGTATCGACTCGGTCGGCACAGGCAGCTCTCTTTAAACTCTGATCCACCTGCGGCGGAGAGTTTGCCCTTGCTCTTCTCCTGTCTCTTAACAGCTCATTAACCACGTCCAGCCTCAACTGACCTCTCTATGCATAAACTCTACTTGCCCTCGAGGCACGTGAAGTCCTCGACCTCTGTAAATTCCTCAGATAAGCGGTGTGAGAAGATGCTTCGTTACACTTTGGGAAACAATGACGGAAGTCTCGCGAAAGTATAATTATTTAAATATCGGATTTGCTGATCGAATGAACACGCTACGCCTCATGCTTCGGGTTATGAAATGGTCGTATTGAGCTAAATTGGAATTCTGAGAAATATGCGATGTGTGCATGTAATGACTCTCTTTTTTTACTATTGTTTTATCACTTTGTTTAGTAATGCCGTTAATTGTTGGATAATCTGTTTTTTTTTGCTTCCCATGCGATTGCGAAAACTCACAACTATTTATACATAATAGTATTAAGGAAAATATCGTAGATCTGGAAAACAAAAAAGATTTACATGAGTACTCTCTTATCTTCACGTGATTCGACCGTTACATCGCTGAAATAATTTCATTTAGAATGCGTGAACAACAAGAACAATGTAGAGCCTCTTCGATTCATGAAGTCGATAGCGAAATAAGAACCAAATCATATGCGCGGAAGGTTGGTTAAAATCATTAGATTGCTCAATTAAAGCTCGAATAATTGTCTTGTCATTCTCGAGAGATATATACGCCGTTACGTACAATAAGGAATGGAATGTACAAAGTTGAATGGAATTATAAAGAATGATAAAATAAATTGAAAGTAAAACGTTTATGAGCTAGAGAAAGTTTAACAATTTATAGGTGTAAGAATAATTCTTTTCTTTAAAATCAGAAGAGAAAGAGAGGGGGAAGGAAAATTTAAGAGAAATAAAACAGAGCCCAACAAAAGTTTTAAAATCCGAATCTATATAATTTTAACAAAAAGAGGAGAAAGAGGGAATTTATATTTAGATACATTTAGCTACTTTGCCAGATGTACGAAATGCGGAACGGAAGAACGATGCAAGAGCAATGTCGATAAATAAGGAACCAAAGTAATGGATGAGGGAGTGTATAGTCACGCGATCTTCGGTCGCATCAGAAGGCATTCTCCGTAGAGATCACGGGGCATTCGTGCTTTCCCACTGGATACCCCTTTTACGGAACTATAAATTACATTTTCGAGCATCTATCTCTCCATCGACATATCCAATTTGTCGTTAAGTATCAAGCCATGCATGCCATTTCATTTACACTTTAAAGATCAATGTGTCTGTTATTATCTGTTATTACTATCAGTTTCTCTAACATTGCGATATTCCTTCCAGGATTAAAATCAATATTAATAAAATAAAGTTCATTTGCTCATTAATACGTTCTTTATATATATATCGTTGTGATAAAAAAAGTTTTATAATCATAAATTAAATAATTTGTTACAAAATTGAATAGCAATATAAAAATAAAGCTTATTATTCGTGCGCCTACAAATAAAATATTTCATTACCGCACTGTAATTAAAAATAAATTTTGACAGCAATCGATAATTAATAACATCAATAACATCGAATATCGCTGAATCCGCGGATACCTGTCAGATATTATCTCACAGTAAAATTAATTTAATAATTATCCGCCCCAACATCTCTCTCTCTCTTTTCTTCTCTTTCTCTTTCTTTTCCAGTAAAATTTTCTTTTTTAACAAATTGCCTTCGCACAGGATAAAACTAAAGGCAACCATGACTTGCTCGTAAGTAACTTATAATTAAATCACAAGGTACGCCCACCGCCTCATCTTCCTTCATTATTTCTGCACACGTCAATATCCAGCATTCACCGGATGCGCTTCCGAAGAAGTTTTCGTCTGCAGCGATTGGAGGGAATGCTCGAAACAATTTATTATTAGTACTTTAGTACTTCTATAGTAGCATCTTCTACCGCATCGTTCCAATTAGCCGTTTATTTATTCTACGAATAGAATCGTCTAATAACATTAGATTATGTCTTCTCTCATCATCTTTAGAATTAGATTTGTTGCTAAGATTATTATATTTAATGTAATATTAATAATAAATTCTAATACAATGAAAAAAATGTAATTTTATCGATCTTTTCTGTACCGATAGAAAATAAGACGTAAATAAAATTATTGATATTGATCCTCAGCGATTCGTGGGAGTATCTAGACGTTTTCATGGTCATTTGCTGCCACGGTTCGGTGAACTTCCATCTCTCGTTCTTTTTGTTATTTTTCACAAGCGGCTAATTTCATTACTGATACGAAAGACGGCCAACGCATTTCTCACATGATGATGCTGGCAAAAGTTTCAAGATACGAAAGATGCGATTTAAAAAAATTTTTTTGAAGACATAGACAGACAGACAGAGAGAGAGAGAGAGAGAGAGAAAGAGAAAGAGAGAGAACAAAAAAATGCTCACGATATATACCCAGATAATAAAATGTCTACAGTCTTCTAGATTGGTGTTCTGTTAATATCGCCATAATATGAAGGCAAATTGTTGACAGAAACTGAGCAGATCCTGTCGACATTATCTGACGCTATGACATTATAGACTGCCAGCAAAAACGACGAGATTCTGCTGACAGTCTAGTGCTAGGTGATGTCGACAGGATCTACTTGGTTTCTAAACAATATACTATCAGATTATACCACAAATCTGCTCTATTCCTTCTCCAGTCTATTATTTATTTCTGCTTGCAGATTCTATTACGTTTTTTCTGGCAGTCTGTCAACATTATTATGTACATCTAATTCTGTAATAATTCTGTTGTTATTTTTGTTGGCATAGTGTGTAGCAGACATTTAAAAAAAATCTGCTTTCTACAGACTTGGCTATCTGGGCTACGTGTGTGCGTGCATTACTCGCAGGAGAATTCATCTGTCAACAGATAATGCACTATATAGATAGATGAGCGGATAATCAGATAAGATTAATGAGCGAATCACACAGAGCCGACAGATAAATCGCTAATACTCGCGCGCTTCGCATTGCTAGATAACATGCTCAGATAAGGAGAAACACAGATAATATAGATCAATACCGTTTGAGCGATTACACTCACCGACAGAAAAATTTATATATATCTCATACATATGTAACACAATAGTCGCAAACATTATCTCGCATGTGCATGATGTATCTCACCTTCTATTTTTTTTTCTTTCTAGAAGAGGAAAGAAGACGGTGCCTTCCGGTTTCTTATCAGAGCACCCCCGCATGGTACGTATAACGATGCGTTTTCTCATAGATCACCAATCGCGACGTTGAATGTAGATTAGATTATTAGAACTATGCGCGAATAAGACGCGCGAAAACGTCCATTTGCTTCCGGATTCAATGAATAAGATATATTGCGGATGTAAATCTAACTTACCGATAATGATCCGAGGGGTGTGGTTCGGCAACTGACAAAGCGCAATTATCTTCATATATGAATGTAATTGAACAATTGTACGGCGGAAGTGGCAATTTGTATTAAGATTGTAGCCTTCTTCTCTTCCCTTTCACCGCAAGGATTACTTTTCCTTTCTCCATGTGACGTCTAATCGATGTTAAAATGATAAAATAATTAATGAAATAATACATAAAGCATTATCCAGTTAGCAATTGTTTTATAACAAATATAAAATCTGAATTCAATGTCGAACAAATAATTGCGAGGTGCATGTCTAATAAACATCAACTAACATACATATAACATAACATCGGTATTACAATTTCACATTCAACTGTAATTGTTATGTATAATATGTGTTACATTTAGATTGTTGAATCTAAAATTATAACATTGATATGTTACTGTAAGTTGGTGTTGTATAATAAGGCTAAAAACTGACGAAGAAAACTCTAAATGGAACATTGTTACTTTCAACGCACTTTGCAATAATTGATGATTAAAGACAAAAGAAAGACTCAAATTGAGATTTTTGTATAGAAAATATATACATTATCGAGCAATATCGGTCGATCTTAGCATTATTCGTGTATCAATTACGAATGTATTAATAAATATACATAGTTTCAAATAAAAATCATAATCGTTTTTTCCCAGAGATCCGATCTAATCACAAATAATTGCGGCTTATTCAAAGTGATCAGTTATGTTCTATAATTACTGAAGCATCCGTATATGCATGTTTCGGAAGTCAATAGAGGACTCGTGAATGATGCAAGAGTCATGTTATGTTCAACATTTTGTGAGTACAAATATCAGGCAATCAATTAACAGATTGGAGATCGGCAGAATTTAGAAGATAATAAATCTGCTAATAATCTATGTGCATAGTACAACTTATTGTTGAACTATGATTGAGTTGTGAGTGTATGTCGCATCTTACAGTAATATAATTAAAATTAAGACACCGTTATATAACGGTGCATTTTAATCAGAAAAGGATCAATAAGAATCGACAGATGGGGAACGTATTAAAATTATCATTGCACTAATCTCTGCACTCAAAAGTTGGCAGACGCCTATTAAGAGTACCAAGACTCTCGCACTATTCGCTTCGTAGATCGCTAACTCGTTTCTCTCGCAATCAATAAATCGATAAATCGCTAATTACATGATCTAATGATCTAATCCGCTCAATTTTAGACGTACACAGATAAACATCAAATAAAAAATCATGTAGGAAATATTCCACCCGATGAGACTAAAAATTAATTAATTAACAAAGATATGGAAAAATATCTTCAAAATACATTCGGAGTTTTCGAGATTTGCATACTTTTCATTTAATCTCTTGAATTAATAGAAAAATCTGAAAAAGATCATTCAAGAAACAAAAGAATTATAATGACATACATATATAAATACAATAAATTATTTTTTAAAAAGTGTTAATCAAATAATTAAAATGGATTCTTTTAAATTAAATTCAAAAAGAAATTTTTTAAATTCCCAATACTGTAAAGCCTTATTACACGATAAGAATTATGATAATAAGAACTTACAACAATTACAATGGTAAGAATTAATAACAAGCACATTCTTTCATTCTAGCTCTGTGTAATATTATTTTATTTATAGGTCATCAAAGATTGCACGTTCGATTCTACTTGGGGTTCGTTGATCCAAGAAGGGTGACCCTGACGATCAGGGTCGTCGCGGTATAACAATAAGTTTGAAATCCCATTGAGCACAGGTCACCCGATCGCGTCGATGTACCTTTGTTCCTGCTCGTTTTCTTCGCCAACCCACCGATGTCATCTCACGCTCCGACACTCTGCGGTCAGTCAGTCGTCACGATCTGCGGAAAGGCTTTACACTGGTAGAGATTGATCCTCGACAACCAATAGAAAGCTTCTGCTTAATAAGCCACATTGCTTTTTTACGTTCATGTCGAATAGTCGCAAAAGATGTCTCGCGTCGCCAGTGTTCATCTCCACTAATGTGAGAAAACTCCCTGGCGTATTCTCGGTAAGGAAAAGAATTTCTGCTTGATCACAGTTTACGCGAAAATAAGTAATTATCCAAGCAAATTACGCTTAAGTGTTGAATCAATCTTTTGTATCCACCCGAGTGAAGTATTACGAGCAGACAATTGCATAAGATTATACTGATTAGCATAATATGAGATATTCTAAGAGGTACACTAAAAGGTTCAATATAACACGTCGTCATGACTGTCATTTGAATTCAGAGACGAAACGCTTTTCAATGTCTTGTCGTAGTATTAAATGTATATGCTTTGCATATTATGCACGTTATACTGTTGCTCTAATGAAGTAAATCGCAAAATAGTACCGCAATGATTGCAACTTGTTGTAATTATTGTCAATTGTTGAGATTCGACTCTTTCATTCCGACGTATATGGTCAACATATTCAAGATATTAATTTTACAATTAGATTTGTAATTTATTATGCTCATTTTGCAGTCGCTAATAAAAAATTTTATACTATGATATTAATACATTGATTGATAGCTCAATCGAAATTTGAATCAGAATTTGATTCAAATAACTTGAAGGCTTCACGTCTTTATTCGATGGAATATTGTATTTGCATTTATATTTAGAAAAATATCAAGAATTTTCACATTTATAATACAACAAATTATACATAAAAACAATTTTTATAAAACGTTTTTATAATTAATTACTACTTATCTTTGTCAAAATAGATATTACGCCAACTCTTTCATAATTATTTTATAACAACTATCCTACAGATGAAAACAAAAACAGTGAAATGAACAATCGCCTGAAGAAAACCATTAAATTTGTTTTGCTACTTTTTAATTTTTTTTTAAATTTTTTAAAATTAATAAATTGATTTTTTTTTTTTAATTTGGAGAAAATTAATTTTGTAAAAACTTATTCCATTTCTTTTCTTACATGAAATGCAGACACCTTCATCGTAGAAATATTTGCTCGAGCTTTCGCTTTTATCCGTTTTTACCCCACTTATTTCTACAGAAAATTGTGATGTCACGAAAAGGAGTATCGGGTCGAAGGTGTGCAACGTGCGTGCTCTTCAATTAACCCTTCGCCATATCGACAGTTCCGATCGGATCTGCGAGAACAATCGCGACCGTATTTTCGCCGCGCTGCCGACGTAGCATGATTCAATACTTGAACAATTCTGTACGATACCGGCTGGCAATAGAAAATTTTTTTATGAATGCACAGATGCATACACGTACAAACACATTAAGTTTCTTCGCGGAGACAACACCCCGCCGGTTATACTCCAATTGTCTCATCACGTTGTAGAATATAATAGCTGAGCTATTAAAGTGCGATGTTGCAAGAAGGAGATTAAGGATGAAAGACACTTTACTATTAATATTGCATGAAGTCAAACCTCAAGGGTCTCCTAGAACAAATAGAATGGAAGTAACTTCTCTTGTGTGTGCTCGTTAGTTTATGATTTTCTAGTGATAGTAAATAAAAGAGGTGGAATGTCATCAGATGATTGTATTGGATAATAAATGTCTTTCTTGCATGAGAAAAAATATATTTTGCAATAATAAATAAATATATTTTGTTCATATTTATATGAATAATATACGCTTATGTTATAATATGTCGAACGACAATTAATTGTATTGTCCAGATAAAGTTAGAAAAGTATTTCTTTAATTAAAAATTATTAACAAGATTTTATGCACGCTGTAACTGTAATTCTAAACGATATTGTGCCGTTAAGCTGGTAGCAAATCCCTCTTATTATTGGGTACGTAAACTGTGTTTTAACGGGATTAACATGAATGACTGATTTTAATCTGCAACACTCGGCCATTATTTGCTCGCATTTTTTAACCGTTTTGCGGTAATTTTTGTCAAGTAAAACGACAATTGTATATTTGCGTCTAGAAGGTACGTTTGTGACAGAAGGTTTCTATTTGTATTCATAAAGTCACGTACATCTTGATCCCTCAAAGAGATGGAGACTGTCATTTCGAGTCCTGTTAATTAAACACAAAGGCATTTTTGCTAATTAAATTTATCAAGTGCTCGTTTTATACGCACACACGAAAAAAGTATATTGCACATAAAAATGTTACGTGCGATATAAACGCGTACACGTCGTTTCATTACGTCTATGACTGGAAGCAACGGTGCTTGGTAACCTTGAACCAATTATGTATACCAATTATTTCGCAAACCGACCGTTTTGCATTTCGGCGAGGTCGCAGACTGAAGAGTTTACGCTTTTACGTGCCTCGTAAATAATGGTGTAGCAAGGAATGCGGTTATCTACATGAAGGGATCACTGCGCGGTGAATTAACGAAACTGCGATGGCAGACCCTAGCCGTTTTTCCTTATTATGTAAAATGACAGGTTGCTTCATGATACCCAAAGGTTTATGAAATATCAAAATTTGTAGCATAAAGTTAACGCTTTTACTAAAAGAAATTGTACAAAATATCCATCTACACAAACTAAAAGTAATATAACGTTATGAAAAATTTAGAAAGTCCATCCAGTCGACATCGAAAGTAACAAAACATCAATGTTATAATTTCTCAACAATATAAAAGTTATATAACATTGATATTACGTTACTTTTAAAATAAACAATAACGGACTCCTCGACAAATCGAATTACATTCATGAAAATAATTAAGCATGCGCAATCAGTGCGCAAAGTCAGTTTGCGTCTTGACTCCTCAAGTAACACACAGCCCTTACAAAACATGAACAAAGCGCTAAAAAACCACATATCGCTTTTTAGCGCTTTGCAAGTGCTGCTATGCTCTTTGGATCCTACATGTTACTTTTAATGTCGACTGGGTGGCTTTCTAAATTTTTCATAAAATAACGCTTATATAAGCATGCATCCGTACGTCCACGTGCAACCATCTCTACGAGGTAACCATCGCCACGAGAGCGTGGCATCTAGGAATTTTATCAGGTTTATATCGCTATTTACATTCCCCTGAATCTCTAAACGCTGGCTTGATCTACGCGCGTTAGCGTCCGTTAGCTTCTCCAACAAAAGGACGTCTCTCAAGGAGTTCCGCAGATGCAACTCTCGCACGATCCACGTCGGATAAAAGTCACCGTACCTAGCGCAGATCTGTCGCGACGTCAAGCGTGGTGCACGGAAACACTCGCCACACGCGTCCCGTATTTAAACGCCATAAATTCTCGCGCGACTCGACACTGCGTGTCCCCCGGGAGAATCGGGCCGATTAGTCGACATTGAAAGTTGCCGAGCGGTACCCTAAGGTTAACGGTGTCTTGGGCAATTAAGTCTGCCGTGCTCCTCCGGCTTGCGTGCCCTCACTATGCTGATGCGTAAACACGCGTGCGCGTGTAAACGTGCGCGCGCGCGCACGACTAACTCGCTTACTTGCTCGTATACGACAATTACCCTTTAAATTGCCGGTGATCATACGGGGAGGAAAGTTCAGGGTGACGTGTTCTTCTTTTCCCTCATCTTTCTTTCTCTTCTTCTTCTTCTTCTTCATTCTCTTCTTCTCTCGCCCGTCCTCTCGAGGATTTACTCCCACTCGATCTATCTCTGTTACCGTCGTGGCCGGTCGGCTATACGGAATAAGCGTGAGAAGAAATGCCTCTCCGTGGGGTACCCTAATACAGCAGGATACGCTGATTGTGATTCAAATACCACGGTTGATGGATTAATTATCGGCAAGCTTACCGAACGCTTTTTTCCCGCGTCGAGGACTTCCTCAATTCTCCAAGTGTATTAGCGGATTCGTAACGCACGGATATTGGAATGAGGACGTTCCTAATTATGAGATTATAATTGGAAATTGATCAATCTCGATCAAGAATCTGTCTATGTAATAAACGTAGATACAGTTAGAGTGCTCCAAGTCATTAATGTAGTTATTAGTAGATCATAAATGTATATTTTTGTATCATCGTGACAATAACTAATAAAAAAATAATTAGTGTTAATATTAATAATTAATGTACGTGAAAATAATTAATATATATCTATGCACTTGTGAAAAAGATAAAAGAAACATGAATCCATGTAACTAAAATATTAATACCCTTTTCTAAATATAATATATTTAAAAAACGCTATTTTATATGCATCGTTTATTTGCTTGGGACAAATAACTTTTTAAATAATAATGAAAGACGCAAACACGTGTAAATAAAATAATTCCAAACATCTATTAATTTTAAAATTGCGTTTGTTAATTGCGTTTGATTGCTTTGTATGATCTTACCGACCCAGTTAAACGACAGTTTATGTGTATGTACGTGTCAAAGATATTAATTCTCGACAACAAGATGTTAACATTTCAAATGCCTGATCTTCGCATAGATAATCAAGTCTCGCATAATGACTTCAATTTCTCAACTAATCCCGCAATGTATTGATGCGATGTGTCGCAGTAAAATCACGCGATTGCAAAGCTAATTACACGAATGAATTCCCATGTATCGTAATGCGTTAATAAGTTTATTTGCATAACATTAAGGACTATATACATGTGTGTATATATGTTATCTTATCTTACAATTAGAATTTTATTTAAAAAATACCAATACTTTCGTTTGTTTCAAATATGGAATTATCACAATTATTTGATAAAACAATATATAGATATATAATATAATAATATCAACGTGCTTGGTTTTAGGAAGATAAAATTTTTTAACTTTTCGAATAACAGCCGATGAAGAAAGTACAGAAGAACATAAAATTGCGAAATTCTAGAAATTCTTGCACTGCGTTATTTGCTACATCAATTGCGTTACGTAATAACTCATGTTCTTTCCTCTGTATATAAGTACATCATAAGTTGCGACCGACGGAAACCGCGTGCGTCACGGCGAAATCGCAACAGCTTCCAGAGGACGCAGATCTACGATTTGCCGAACGAAAAAACGATCGAGGCGAGGCGAGGCGAGGCGAGGCGAGGCGAGGCTTCGCTCGAGGAAAAGGGAGCATTGAACCGCGGAATCGGCGTCGACCGCTTGAGAAGTATGCAAACGGATGATAATTAGCCCTGAATCCATCCATGGTGATATGAATTTCTCGACGAGCAACGACGGAGGCGGATTCCTCCGCGTGGCAATATACCACCGGTAGCGACCGTCAGGCGCTTCCCACGAAGAATCTGATCGGACACGCCTGCCCCGCCGGGGAAGCCCCGGTTGTAAATCGCGATACATAGGCAGCACGACGACATCTCGTCCGCCGTTGACCTACCTATAAGCGGTAATATCCCTTAAGAGGGCCGGTTCATGAAAGTGATTATGTAAAGCAGCATCTCTGAATCGCAGATTCGAATTATCTCGGCCTGCACCGTGTACCGTAGGTCACGCTCGCGGCCACACATTATATGGCATAAGGTCCGTGCCCTCCCCAGTCCCTCTCGTCCCTCTCCGTGATGATAAAGATCGAGAGTACATATTTCTGTAATACGTGCTCCTCGGGGATGCACGTACAATAGAAGCGGAGATTATTATGCAGTATTGCATGATCTATGACTGTTACGAGAATATAATACCTGATAATATAGTCGGTTTTGTTATGCATGTATCAAAGAGAAAAAGATGTCGCACGCTCCGTGATCTAAATACTATAATCTAGGACGGTGAGGTGACAAAATTAACTGTCTTCAAGTAAATTGAAAAACTTATCTTGCGTCATTAATCTTTGGAAGAGTGGAAGATGTTACTATGATATTCTTTCTTAGTTTAGTAAATTCTATGATATGCTTCTTTAGACACAAAGCAAATTACGTCGCAGATCGTATTGTATTTTTTACACAAAGATATAAAGTTGTATGTGCAATAAGTTGTAATTTGTGTCAAATGTAGACATTTATATTTTGTTTTTATGAAAATAAGGTTTTTGTACAAACATATGAAATATAATACAGCTTAAAAATTATTCTAAAAAATATAGAAGATTGTACAAATAAAATAAATAAATATTCTTATTTTTTACACACTCACGTGGTTTATTAACTCGTGCAATATAGTTTGCAGAATGTAATTCGTAAGATGTGTATTTTGACTTTACATTGTACATCTCTCTTTGGAATCCGTATTTAAATAAGACTGCAACTTTTTTTCTTGCCAAGTAGAATCACGTATAAAGTCTTCCGTTATATATTTGATTCTGTTTCATCGCTATTTACTTCGATGTAATTATATCGACAATAATTACGATCTAGATGGAAGTTATGCTTGAAATTTTCGAAAGCTAACCAAAATTCTGCAATCTTTCGATCTATTCGTTTTATTAAATCATCGTGATACCGTTGGACTTCAACTTTAATAATATGTTCTATTCTACGCAGAAACTTGGCGTTATTCTCGTACGATGCTGTCAGTTTGAAATTAGTCGGTTTGTTAGAGTCATCTCGATTTTTTGCAGTTGTATCTTCACAGTCATACACTTCACTTTTCTTTTTTCGAACTTCCGACGAATTTATTGTATTTTGCATTTCAGACCTGCAATCATTATATTTAAATTTCTAATGTAAATGTCGCGCGGACTTCCACAAGTAATATTATTACAAGAAAAATGTGACATTAAATAAAACTATTAAAAAAAATCAATTAATCAATTTTATAGTAAAAAAGTAGAGAAAAATTATAAGATAATTTTATGTATCCTAAATAAAAATCAAAATCAAAAATTTCGACTTCATAATCAGTTTGCAAATACATTTCAAGTTAAATAAATCGAACCTGCCGCGCAGTTTATAAAATTGAAAAGCATATATTTGTAAAAATTTGCATGTAAATATTATTAAGTTTCAAGAGCCGCTTCGATCGAAAATAAGATTATTTCTGTTAATTGATTTATTCTTATTGATCTAATTTCTACTTGTAAAATTAGGAAATTTTCAGAAAGTGCAATTTGGTTTCTACGAGATTCAAATGTCGATTACCATGCTCGAAATTGTTTCCATAGTTCGCTCAAATTGCTTTCGTGCAAACTAATAACATCCTCTTTAAGTCGCTTCTCCCACGCATCGATTTGTCTTTGAAAATCAAAGTAAGATTTCGCACTTCGCTTCTCCAAGACTTCTAGATGTCGTTCGATATTATCATATACTTTCCTCATATTTTCCATCTCGTCATGTATCCTTCTTCTTTCTGCCAATTGCCATCTGACTATTTGAGAGGAGATCCTATTTTCGTGCTTATCTTGCCAAGTCAGCAGATCTCTCTGAAGAATTTCACATCTCCCGTGACTCTGGCATTTCTGCGGACTCTGGTACCTCTTCAGGGCGACGATCTCCTTCTCAGCTTGGGACAATCTGTACTTAAGCTGTTCCACGGTGGTCTTCAAGGACTTGTCACGGAGACCGATTTCTGCCTCATCATTGTCGCCGGAAGCTTCCGCCTCTGGAACGCGCATTCTTGTGTGACATAACAGGTACACATATTCCGTTTACTTTATGCAATGATAACGCGGAATATTAATAAAAAACTGAGAAGTCTCGCGAATTTTATGGTACTTTCAATTATTTTGATCATACTATCGTCTTTACGCTTCTCAACTTTAAATTGTATTTTACACGCTACTGTATTAATAATACTATATAATAATTATTCTGCAAGATTATCGCGAAAAAACCTTTGAAAGTATCTGATTCGAAATAATAATATCCGTCTGTGACTCTTCTAGGCCGGTGATAATCTTGCTCCATTTGATCGTCTCCGGAGCTGCTATCTCCTGCCGAATCACTCTTCTTGTACTTTAAAGTGTCAAGTTTGTACATCGGATTGCCATCGAATCTCATTCTCTTTCAATTCATAATTCATGTTTCTATTACCTTCCGATTTTCTCAATATTCTTTGATAATCTTTATAGGGAGATCTTGTCATTCGATAATTATTTCTTTTTGGTTCAATAAAATTAGTAGATGCTTCTTTAAAACATAGCATGGATTCAGATTCTTCTTCAATGGGCGATAAACTACGAATTTCTCCAAAATTCTCACTTTTTCGTAGATTTTTAATACCGTTCCTGATGCATTCGACAGCCTCTAGATTCACATACATTACATAAATAAATATCAATATAGTAGTAAAAGAAATAAAAAAACACATACATTTTTTTTGTTAAAGATAAAAAACAGAGAAGAAATTTAGAAATTAACATTCTTTAAAAAAATATTTTAATAATTATCCGTATATACAAGTTTTTTTATATAAGAGGTTGATCGAAATTTTTTTTGTCTTATCTTATCATAATAATCTATTAAAATTTTATTTAAAAAAAAACATTAACAATCACTGAAATAATTATTTTAAAGAATTACTGTATCATTGTTATATTATTATGATCTTATTCTACTAAAAATAACATAATAAACAACCAGCCAACCCATAGCTATATCGCACTCTTGATTCACAAAAGATCTTCTTCCCGTGAACCCAACAGAAGAGTCTCTCTTGCAGTGACCTTCGTCATGCGCGATACGCGAAGTGTAGTAGAAGAAATCTGTATCCGCGTCCTTTGGTTGCTCAATCGCGGGAAAAAGAAACTGAGAGGATATAACATAGAACGGCAGGACGAATAGCAAGAACGAGCTTAATGGCGCTGTAACGCTGGCAGCGGGCAATTTTCAATTTCGCTGACTCGCGCGGAAGTGGCTTTCCCACCTCTGTGGCGGAATTGAGACGTCGCTACGAGTCACGGGGCACTTGGCACCACCGGATTTGACATGGACAGCTGGTCGCATTGGACACGTTAGGAACACCGTAAGGAAAAAGAGCGGGTTTTCCCGGATAGTTGCACGGTATTAACCCTTTCACTGCTCAACATTGATATTCCTGTCGAAATGAACTTAAAATTCATGCGGGCTCGATCAGCATCTCTCTCTCGAATGACGTTATGAAACGTCAACGTTATGAAAGAGAAATGTTCTACGGAATTGATTGAAATGGATAAACATATAAATGTGTAATTGTAACTCTTAATAAAATGCATTAAAATATTTATCTTCATCTTAGAACATACAATTACTTCATAATTATAATTATATATTTGATGTAGAATATACGCGCTGCCTGTCACGGAAATCTTACTTTAATTCTGCATACGCTCGATAACGATCTTAACGTTGCATCTCGAAGATCTTCAAGACCTGAAATAAATAATAAGTGTCTATAAAAAAGGCACACGCAGTTTGCAATAATTATCAAAGATGCTTATCCGTTTACGTCAGACGTTAAGGTTATTCGACCGCCGGTTCTCGCGATGTTCGCTCCGCACACGGAAATGGAGGAGAGGCGGCCGCTCGCTCGCTCGCTCGATCTATTGCGTGAAATTAAATGGAGAACGGAGCCGCGAGTAGCATTACGGAGATAATCGGGTGTCGAAGCTCGCGCGAGCCCTTCCGCCCGATATCCTAGTTTCGCGCGAGGAATCGGTCGTCCTTATATGAGAACACCTGCGGCGAACAAGAGCGGCGAACAAGAACAGCGAGGAGGAAGGAAGCGTAACGAAGGCGCCTGCACAGGAGGAGAGCGAAAGAATGGACAGCAAGAACGGTAAGGAGCAAAGAGTCGCACGGTGTGTGTTATGGGTATAGCGGTCCTAGCGGTAGATACCCGCAGATAACGCGCTTATTTACATAGGCAGGCGCATAAGTGCAAAACAACGTGACGTTAATGAATTGCACGCGTAACGCGTGCAATCCGCGTAAAGCTGTACAAGGTAACTGCCGCGTCTATCGGAAACTTAATTTATTCAAGTATTATTTATTATGTTCAAGCTAAATAAATTGAACCAATAAAATTTTTATATACTGTCTACTACTGTAAAAAGTTCAGAAATATGAAACATTAATTTTTTATATTTAAAAAAAGCTTTTTAAAATCCTTGCGTTTTTATTGTATGTCTTATGATGGGCTATATGGTTTACTCATGGATGAGATGTACAGCTATGATCAACTCAAAATTTAGAAATATTTTTAAATGAGACATAAAATGACAGAGTAACTCATTAAAGCCCGGTTGCACCAACGTTACTTTAACTTTAAGCGAGACTTAAAACTCTCTCTGTCTCATTTTAAAGCGAAAGAGAGAAACAGAGACAGAGAGAGTTGGTGCAACCGAGCTTTAAATGTATTTACAAAGTTTTAGTACGGAATAAGAATGACAAATGTACATGCAAAGTTATAGATATAGATGATAACTCTAATCTTTTGCATACATTACAAGTGTTATGATATAAGACATATATTTCATGTAATGTATTTACATTTAGTGCATTTGTTGCATTTAATGCACTGAATCCAATATATGTACTATGTGTGTTGTGGGTATAAATCCCACGCGCTAAAAATGCCGTATATCCTAGGCAGATAGGATATACAAGACATCAAGTAGAACAAAGGAAGCACTTGCTAAGCACATGTATTTTGCTATACCTCATCCTTTATTACATCTCTTACACTTATATATCACGAAGTAGCTAAACCTTTTACACTCCCTACAATAATTAGTTTACACAGGTTGTACATGATTGCGCTACTTATTGCATTGATTCAATTCACAATGGTTTCATTAATATTAATATTAGTAAAAAAAAAATTATAACACAATACTGATATAATAAAGGCGTATAATAGAGTGATTGCGCGCAAATTATCTTCTTCCATTTTTTCTGACTTCTACAATGTAACTCTTCGAGCAGCGTAAATACTTTAAGTGAAGAAACGGACGCGAGTTTTTCTCGTGGCGGATCGATCCTTTTACTCAAGGCCGAGAATCAAGAATCGAGATGCTTCGCGATCTAAAATCAGAAATACATTTATGCGAAACTAAAAGACGTAAAATATAGATTTTTTGTAATTCTATATTATATATAAATCTATATTACATATATACATATTATAATATACTCTACATTATAATACAATAAAAAAGAGTAAGAAAGTAAAAAAGAATATAAGGTAAAGCAACGGAGTTTCTTTTGCACTGTTTACATATCCTTGTTAACAAATTATGTAATTATCTTTTTTTTATAATTACTAGAGTTTTATGCATTAATATATTTGACAGAGGAAATAAAAAAGTATTGGCAATTACCGAAAACGGTTTAAATATATCTCAATTTATTTGATACAGAGCTCATGGTTAGGTACTCAACACTACTTTGTGGAATAGTTCCATGCAAATGGAAGAAATGGAAGCAACTTCGTTATTGTTTTACCAGTTCGGTGGAATGCCGATAACGGGGATCGTGGGATTGCTTGTTAGCAATCGCGAGAAAATCTATGGAAGAAAAGGAGAATTAACGAGCGTCACGCTAAGCGATTGTTGCCGTTATCCAATTGTATAATGATGAGATCGAAACAATATCGAGTTAAATGATCTACAAACAAATCTGTATATTCACGATTTAGTTCAATTTGAATGTGTATGTCAGAAAAATTATTATCGCATACAATGACATGTCACAAAGCACGTATGTGATCCTCTCCGAAGAAATTGACTTACGACAAAATTTGTGAACTAAATTCTTTATTTTCCCTACAAATTTGAAACAATCTTACCAAAATTTAATATGTTTCTAAAACTAAAGCTTATCTCAAGAAACTAAGTATACGTCTTCGTCTCGTATATTATCGAGAATAAACTTGAAATCGAGCGTACTTATACTGAAATCATACGCTTTCAAATTTACTTGCTACGGAACGGACATCCGATTATTGCGCCGCACAATGGAGGAGATGAACGCGCGATGAACCACACCGAAAATGACTCATCTATTCCGCTTTCAGCTGCTTTCAGCGGCCACCCTGAAGCCGATTGGCTTTGACGGCAGTCGAAGCCGCCTCCGAGTCACTCGGCTAACTTGTCACCGATCTCGGATAGCATATCATCAAAGAAAAACGCGCTTGCGACTAAAAGAAAGAGAGAGACAAAGAAATGAAAAACGTCTGCAATTAGCTCGGCGAGCGTCCGCCGGGGCTCTTATCGCTGTGTCGGTATAGCCGTCGTTAATTAATTTTATACCAATTGTATATCCGCGTGAAAGAAGTAACCGCAGACGGCGAACTTGTCGCAAGGTTGACGTCGACTCTTCAACCTTGGTCGATCTATTCTTTCAATAGCCTTCGACACGTCCAGCCGCGTGTCCTTCTTCTTCCCTTTCTCATTCTTGGTTTTCGTGGTTGGTTCAATTAAGTCTTCTCATCTCTCTCCCAGAGACCGCCGCAAATGTTGGATACCTTGTAATTTCGCCGTTTCATTGTTCGGCGATTGTGCGCTTGCAGAGATTGTTACTACTTTTTAATGCTTGATTGATTGAAACAAGTATCCATCTTCCTTGTATTATTTACACTAAAGTGACTATTATCTTAAATGTGACATTGTCAGATAACAAAGGAGCAATGGCAACTCAATTTCTTGAGTTAAATAACATTTTGTTATTTTTAACTTTTACATATAAAAATATAAATTAATTTAATCGTTTCTATGATCAATTTCAAAGTAAATGATGTCCATGTTAATGTACGTACTTAGTAAATAATAAACGAAATTTGAATCAAGTTTAATATATATTCTCTCAAGTTAAACTCTTTAACTCCGTTGTTTTACTAAAATTAACAACATATTGAGGAACAGTGGAACCTGAAGAAATGATTAAAAATAATTCAAATTAGATAATTTGACACTATGAATTTAACAATGTACAGAACAGTAATAAATATATTATAAATGATAAAAGTTTAAACATTTGCATATCCACTGAATATCTGTAAATATTCGTCTTTACTCATATAAGATTAATAATCGAGAAATGTACCGGTGGCAAGAACGCCGTCGTCGACGACGACAGACTTCGAGAAGTTCATTTACGCGGTCGCACACCGCCGAATGGCGATGCAGCGATAAATAATAATGATAAAACGGTTAACGCGCGGCTTTCTCGCTCAGGAACGTCGCGAACGAAGCAACGGAAACCGCTTGGATATCACCTCGAGAGAATATTCACGGGAAGAGCTAACAGTATCATACCGATGCGATACCGATGCGACTATCTTGCTGCGACGGTACCCACGGCGCGGAGGAACAATCAAGCAAGTAGCGTGAAATCGCGATACGACGATACTTCGTGTCCGTATAGAATGATTAGAGAACGAACAGGAGTGATTCTCACGAGACTCGCTTCATCAACGGCTTGTTCTTACAGTTCTTTCTTTGGCTCCAACTCTGGAGCCGGGGACATGTCCAGAGCAATCGTTTCTGATTATTCAATTTGATACAACCCTGGCAAATTTTTTTGGTTAAAAGTTTCAGAAATTTCACCCAAGTAATGTGTTATTCTATCTTTATTGTTTTTTTAAAGGTAAAGCGAGGATAAAATGACACACTTGGGCACTCGGATAAAGTTTCCGAACTCAGTCCTAACAAGCTCATAAAATAAAATAAAATAAATAAAATATGCTTAAGATCAATTTACGAGGTAAAATCTCTAAGTATCGTATTCCGTCATCATACGTAATGATGTGAAGGTAATTAGTATATAAAAATAGAATATATTATATATATATATATATATATTATGTAAAATATTATTCACACACATGGTAATGTTAATAGACTGCGTTGTATTTCAAAATACCGTTGAAGATATCATTATGTCAAGAAGATATTTTCGAAGAGACCTTTATAACATCTTCATGCAAATAGGATGTGGTTAGGAAGGTGTTAAATGAGGTTGTTGATGAAGTTGTCGGAGGAGCAGATCGTTGTTGGGATACAACACGTGCTGACGGTTTGCGAGTACGTGCCGTCTTTTAATGTAGACATTGGGTTGCGCGGATAGAAGAAATGCAGACGCGTTTTTCCAGTGACGGGTAATGTGTGTGCAATGCATAGTTCCCTTCCGCAATTTATGCGGAATGCAGTCTCGAGCGCCACGAAGCCCTTTTACAATGAGAAACGCCGGAGAAATCGCGCGACCCTACGTGGTTTCATTAACAGTTAAACAAGCGTGCGATTTTATATAATATATTTTATAACGGATACTTAACTATCTAATTGTTGCAAGAACGTAATACAGTAAACGGAATTTTTATGGAGTTTTAATGTATTAACTCGGAATGCAGATTATTATCAAGTAGAAGATGATTACACATTACAATTATTACTTGCTATTTATACATGTACATTTACATAACAGCTATGCATTTGTAATATAATAAATTATACAATATAATATTCATTGTACTATATTTGTATAAACTACAATCGTGTGCTTATAGTATAATCATTTTTCGCGACTAATTGTGAGATTAAACTGTAGATATGCTGTAAAATATACACATATATTATATTGCCATTAATATATTTGTCTGAAAGTAATAATTTTTATAAATTGTATCACAGTTTTCCGCCATACGCATAAAGAGCGTGAGCAATTTACAAATTCTATAATCTCGCTAACTTATCGTTCAATAATTCTCGAGAACCATTAATTCGATTATAAAATAAAAGTTTACATATTACGTTTGTACAAGCTAAATATTATGAAATAGCTACAAACGTATGATGCACTTCATAGTTTTCTTTATTCACATATTGTATGTCCAAAAATCACAAAATATTTCTATTATATATTTAATCAGCTTTAATTAAAAGATAAATCAAGATAACAATATATTTAATTATAGTTTTAAAATTTCTCGCTACGTTTGCACTTTTTTGTTTGATTTTTTCGAGGCGAAAACTTACGGGTATGCAAGTTTACTTACGTCGGTACATTTTATTGCACCGATCGACGGAGGTAGCGAGGTCCTAAGATCTGCGATAAAGCTGCGTCCACACTAGAAGAAGCGCGGGATAGAGGGGGATGAGCATGTGGGTGAAGGCTGGAGGGCTCTCCAGGATGTGTCGAAAGTGAAACTCAAGGTCTCATACAATCTTTCGTTGTGTGGTGCATGTATATGCATGGCCATTGTACGCCCTCATACGGGCTCGATCATAGCTCGCGATAAGCATCGATTCAGGTCCTTCGAGCCTCCAGTTCGGCTCTGCTAAACGATTGTGGATCCTCGAAGATGAAGATGTTATTACGGAGATGATAGCAAGAAGTGAAACTCATCTTCTGCTTATAAATCTTCCTTCGATCTCTCAAGATTTTATGCCGCATGCTTGTTTGTACTTGGTAGGAAATACGTAAGAAGCAAGCACACTAAAATATTAAATTAATAGAAGGTAATAAAATAGATTAATGAAATAAGTAAAATATATAGGAAGTGATAAAGCAACGTAGCATCGAATATAAGTAAATGAAACATATTTCCTTTTTTTTTTTTTTTTTTCGAAATAGATTGATGCTTGAAACATGGTGAAATTATTTTTTTTATTATAATTTGTCAATGTTATAAGAACATATTTAAAATTTTTGTAGGATAAAAAATACTTACACAAAGTGAAACATATCAGGTTAATAATCGGCGCTACGCAACCATATTCAAGTAAAACAGGGAATATGAGATTGCCGGTCATAGATCCCAGTCTTCCTATTATCATTTCTAAGCTTACTGCCATGGTTCTGATAAATTAAAAACAGAATGTGTATATATTAATTACTTTCCGCAAGTCAATAGTAATTATTTTGTATTGAGTTTAAACAACAAACCTCAAAGATGTGGGAAAGAGTAAAACGGTTGCGCCTACTAGAACGTAGAAACTCTTACTCATTATTCCGACATATAGACACGTGAGTATGAGAGTGGATAATGTACTTGTAGACCAGATTAAAGCTACCAGACATAAAATCGAACATCCGTAGCCGACAACTATATCCGAAAAAGGTGGAAAGATAGAAGTCATTAGTACTTTCTATGTTATCTTCAGTATAAAAATTCTTTCAGTGTATTAAACTATAGAATAACATTAAAAGAAACTTACATAATAAATATTTGTGTTGCAGAAAATTAACAATAACACTGGCACACAATATAAAAGTACAAGAAGTAGCTGATACAATAACACTGTCCATATACATTGAATTTGATACAACAATCTGAAAAAATTAGTATTATTAGTATTTGAATTAGTTCTATGTAAAAAGTGTAAGGAAATAATGAAAAAAATATCTTACTATATATAGATCACTATAAATAGATTTACTTTACATAGCCAAATATAATTGTAACAATAGATAAATAATATAAAATGTATTAATACATGTAATTTACAATTATTAACGTATCTTACAGTCTCGCAAGTTGACCTTTCTAATGCAACAGTTTTATTTGCATTAATAGACGTCGAAATATCCAGTATTTCACAAAAGGTAGGCTCAGTTATATTTGTATTAAGACTGTAAAAATTATCTATCGTCGCAAAAAGTTGTGGCTGCCAGAGACGAAGAGTATTTAAACTGTAAATACAATAAATATAAAAACATACGAATACATTAATACATAAATGTCATATTAAAATTTGATAAACTATTTAACGTATAAAATGTACCGTTTAAATGTACTATAGAATGGCTGCGTATAATCCTGAAACTTTTTTAAATAATTTATGAATAATATTTCTTTTACCTCTTTTCATTTCAAGTATTTTCGTAATACTTGTAATTTAGATTTATATTTTATCAAATGAAAAAATAAAAAAGTTTTTACACATATGTATTACAGTCATGAAATAAATTTGTTATATAATGTACTACATCCGAAAAAGGTAGAAAGATAGAAATCATTAAACCAAAAATGACATTGTTTAACGATGTTTGACGATTTGGAAATCGTCTCGCTTATTTTGGTTGTTATCAACGCAACGGAATTTTCTCATCATTCTCTTTTCTTAATGGAAAATTTTTACTAAGTTCGATAATGCCTCCGAGTATAAAGAGAGAATGGTATTTAATCGCAAATTGTGCGCATAATTGTAAACAGCAAATTTTTATTTTTGTTGCTGTCATTGGCCTAATTTTTAATTTAATAGAAGATTTTTACTGGAAAATTTAGAAGAGGATTTAGTAAAACATTTAGTAGAGAATTTGCAAACCGAGAATATGTATTTAATTACATGTTTTTCTCCTCAGCTGACATCTTTTAATTTAGTAGAAGAATTTAGTAGAACATGTGATGTAGGTACATAATATCCCGGGATGATATTGTATCCACAGATAATGAGAATACAGCTCAGTTAACAGTGAAATATGAAGAAACAAATGTGTGTGATATCTTCCGCGCTGATAAAGTCGTAAATTCTCTGTCATTCAATCATCATCACGGCATTTATATGACTAACCAAGATCTTACATTTTTATGACGAGTCATCTAAAAAGTATGACTTTACGGAAGCTTTATATAAACTCGCACAAATATTACTGCTATTACCACGTTACTCGCCATTCTGATATTTGCAACCTCATTTCACTTTTGATTGTGTATATATATATATATATATATATATATATATAAAATCAAAAGTTTTAGATTAATTAACTCAGAAACCGAATCATCTGAGGCATTTTTATGTTTTTAGACAAAGTTACGTTATATTTAAAATAAATTACTATCAACAATTATTATGTGGCTTGTGTATATATATATATATAAATAATAAAATACTTACCCTAACATCAAACAAAATTGCATAATAACAAGTAATGAAATACACGACAGATTTGGGTTCAAAAACATGGGCTTCATTTGCCGAATTCCGTTCTTTAAGCTCGCTTTCGTACCGCTTTGACATTTGGATTGTTCTGTAGTTGTATTGTTTAAACTTACATCATCCAAAGCATATATCTAATGATAAAAAATATATAGAGATACTTACATCTTTGTTTATAAATTATTTAAATAATTTTATGTAAACTATTACAATTAAAATTGTGCTTACGGGATAATTATCTTTAGGCAGACCAGTATTTATACTGTAGATCTTTTTGAAAATTTCAAGAGCATCTTTATTACGATTTTGTGTCATCAGAAATTTAGGACTCTCCGGGAAGAAAGAGAGACAACAGACACCTATCAACGATGATACTCCACAAAGGGATAGAAAGATTCTCCAAGAATTGTAGACAAAGGCACCGTCCCAAAGAACAATTGACCACTGCTGAGGAATAACTAGCCAAGCCAATGCTAACAAATGCATGCATTAAATATTATTTTCACGAAAAATTAGATTTATATTAAGATTTTTTATTAAGTTGTTAATAATTATCTATACAACTTATTTTCTATAATAAATAACCTCATAAACTATTTTATTATAATAAATAAATGCTGAAATATTTTACCTGCATTCATTACACATCCAAACGAAACCGAGAAGCCAACGAGAATTGGAATCTTCGTTCTACCACTGGCGCCATAAAATTCCGCGCTGTATGCCATAAGAGTTGCATATGGACCACACACGCTAAAGTTTAATTGATCATTAATCTCTTTTATATTAAATGATATAATTATACGACAAATGTAAAAGGTTATTGTAAGATTAAAATAGACTTGTTCTTTGTCTGATACTCGTATAGCCTGTTTTTATTTTAAAACTGTCTTAAATGTCTTAAAGTGTTATTGTGACTCTGTGATTATCTAAACAACACAAAGTCTTGTTGTCTAAAATTGTAACATAAGGTGTCTTTAAGTTGTCTTTTAGATAAACATTTTTGCAAAAAATATTTTATGACCCGAATTTTAGATACTTTTTGTTATCTGGGTAGCTTAACACGTCTTAAGACTGTACTTAAAACGATCCCAATAATACCAACCGTTGTTTTTCTTAAATAGCGCGCGTTATTGAATTTAACACACACACACACACACACACACACACACACACACATATATTATTAGACACTGAAATCTCAACCGTATTGATTTTTGATTTATTTATATAGCAGTTTAAATTATTTTATGTAATGTAATATTTTTCTCACATAAGGCCGCTGAGAAATTTGAAGAATAAAAGCGTCTCGAAGTTCTGCGAAAATCCTGAGAGTACATTGCATATACCATCCGCCATATAGCCATATATTATAATCTTCTTTCTTCCTTTAACATCAGCGAGGTATCCCCATATAAAACCGCTCAATAGCATACCTAACACGAGTTTAATATGAAATTACGCTAAATTTCTTGTATTTTTTCCTTTTTATATTTCTATATTATTTTTAGTATCGATTAAAAATAGTTTAAAATAGTTTTGCTAAAAGTCATTGCTTGAAATAATTTAAATGTATTGAAAATAATTTCAAACGTCACATTGCACTTACCTACGTAGATAGCAGCATTCAAAAGTCCTTTGTCAAACAATGACAATCCTAAATCGCACTCCGCCGATGGAAGTATCATCGACATATTAGCCGTATCTACACTCGATGCCCAGGAGGCCGGAATAATCGCAAAAATGAGAAGATATTGAAACTTCCCGGTCCCAGCGACAGTAATCGCCGTCTCAAAATCCGCAATTTTTGCATTTGATTCATCTTCGATTACAACTACCGAAATATGTATTATATAAATATATAATTTAGAAAATAAGTATATATAATTTAAAAAATTATTATACACACACACACACACACACACACACACACACACACACAATACATTGTTTTCTTCAAAAGTGACAACTCAGAAAACGTGATTTTTTAATTATCATGAAAGAGTTACATAAGTAAACATTATCTTATCAATCATCAAAATCACATTAGTTTAACTTTATAAAAAAATCATCAAAATTTTTTGTCAGATTGAAAAATATTTTTACGTTAAAACACTTTTTTACATTAAAAAATATTTTTATTTCTTTTCTGGAATAAAATTTTATTTTTGAATTGTCATTTTTGAAATAAAAAAAATGATATATATAACATATACTTGTACCAAATAAATAAATATGAATAAATCAAAGCTAAATAATTTTTATTAACAATAATTCTGCTTAAAATATCGGAATTTATATATATTTAGCAAGAATAATCAAAAATTTCAAAATTATTTTTTATCAAAATTTTTTTTAATAACAAGTATCGTGTACTTACTTGAATCTCGTTGTTGAATTTGTTCCTTATCAGGTACGTCGATTACATTAGGTTTGTTGTTAGGTTTGTTGTTCGACATAGTATTTATTTTACGAAAGATATCAAACGGTGATCACATAATACATAATTCAGAAAATAACTGATACAATTTTCTCAATTTTAGCTACGCGTACGTCAAAATGGGGCCGCGTTCAAACAGCTTCTGTGTGAATGATGTTCCGATAACAGTGATTATACGGCATATATGCAGCATAGGATTCTGTAGGAGTAATCTTTCACGCGCAGGCTGATGAAATCACTCTACTTTCAAAAATATTTTCTCTCGTCATATTTTCGAGCTCATCGCTTAATATCACTCAAACAATTTTATCACTTAAGTAAACTCAGTTAATTTATCATGTGCAGTACCGTGCTTACAATTCTAATATTTGTCAATGGAAATCAACAACTTAATTAAATACATGCACGTGCCTGATGATTTAATTACCTAATCATCAGGAAACACAGTTACTTATTACGTTCCTCATTGAAAAAAAATTCATTTCTTTGCTTATTATAAGTTATATTTTTTAAATGAGAAACAAGTGATGGTAGCAAATTACTTTCAAAAATGATTGTTCCAACCCTGAGGATATTATTGTTATTGTTACGAGAAATTATAACTAAATCTTTATTATAAAAAAAGAACCATAAAACAATAACAGTATTACGAGTAACGCGTTTTTCACCATCCCTGTTCGTAAGTGTTAAAACTTATTAGGTGTTGGAATTAATTCGTAGCGTTTTACAAGTGATGGGAAGTACTTTCATTAATGTATTTTTTAATGCTCATGTGAAATAAATAACATTCTTTCATTAAAAAACGCTACGAATTAATTCCAACACCTAATAATTTTTCTTTAACTTTTGGCAATGATTTCTGACTTCGCTTATCAAAATGTCTTCTTATAAAATATACCGACAACTACACGACAGTTTGCTTTATCACAAGTCATTCTACCTGCAACGAAAACGTGCTCATGACGTATCCAGATGAGATAAATGATAATAATAGACTAGACTGTGGAAATATAAATACATGTATTACTGATTTTTTTGCTAAAGTGAGATATTCGTGAAGAGTTAGAAAATTTTTAAATTTTTTATTATTGTATCAATAAAATATACACAAGAATGCGTGTATTATTTATTATTAACAGTTTATATTTCCTTCGGTTTGCTGATCAAAATGAGCTATTGTTTTCCTAAGAATTCTTTCTCGCGTGGTAAGTTCGACAGATCTGGGTAAAAGATTCAGATCTCAACTGTAACTTTTTTCGAGATTTTATCACATTGCATGTAAGTCTTACGTTAAATTATACCGCTCATCGGTATCTTTGTTCCTTTGTTGCGTCCTATGCAGGAAATACTATATTCTTTCTGGCTTTACACTCACGATATCTATTTAAATTCTTGGGGGATTGCGAGAAGACTGAATGTTGTACCAGATTCTTTAACTAGACGATCTCTGAGTTCTAAACACATATTAACTATATGATAATATAATCACATACATAAACGATTGACATTGTGAAACACAGATAACACGCCAGAAAATGGAAACATTCTAAATGAAACAGCCAGAAATGTTTTATTCAAAATCATAAATATAATTTTTTCTTAAGACATTTCAAAAATATTCTTAATATAAAATACTTTTATCAAAAGCGTGTCATAAATGAAAAAATATTGATATATTAATATTGATTTAAAAAACAATCTTTTATTCTAATTTTTAATTCAAGTACGTTTCATTGCAGAATGAAGATCTACTCATTCTTTGTGTTAGTTGTGCATTGATCCCACGCGGATGAGTTGACTTCATCCAAAGGAAAGACTTCTCGACTACCTTTCATCTTAGTAGATTCCCGGGCTTGTTGGTACGATATCGACTCCATATATTCAACTACCTTCGAAGAAAAAGAGAAAGAGAAAAGTTATATGCAAGGACAGAGTATCGCAAGAAAGCGAAGTTCGTTTCACCGGAGTAATTAAAGTTTCCTGCATTTGAATCGCGGAATCGACGTTGCGTGGCAAGTGGCCTGCTTTTTAACCGACAGTACTTTTGTCGAACAAGGAGAAATAAAAATCAGCGTCCTTTTACTAAATGAATTAGGGTCAGCAGATCGCACTATGAACTAACGTTTGTTATGCCGAAGGTCACGCTAACGATGCTTGGAACTGATAAAGATCGTTAACAATGGATGTGTCGGCTAAATAAATGATTAATTAAATAAGATAGCTCACCCGAGTATGAAATGACATCCAATAAGAAGTTCGAAATATTTCCAGCAATGAGTTACAACTATACACTGTTCGACTACATTTGTAATTAAATATTAAATATGTTGTTTCTCAGTTTTTAAGTAAATAAAACTATATAGCTTGTTAATTAAAAATTGTTTAAAATAAATAATATATACATAACGGTTTAATAAGATAGCCATTTAATAAAGTTAAAAATAATTTCTTGCTACTGAATCCATAAATTTTACTTATATAAAATTTTATATAAAATCATAATAAGGGAAGTGAACTTACATATACACTTAAGCAGAACACAAGTCATTATGATATAAAAACGACTTTACAATAATTATTAAAAGTTATTTTTCAATCATTCAAGATTCACTTTAACATTATTTTGACGTATTGTTCTCCTTGGATGGTATGTGATACCATTAAACATAGGCGATATGAAACAAGATCGATATGAAAAACTTTATTGAATTAATGTGTTGTACGCGGAAGTATCTGGACAAGAGATGGACAACAAACTCCAGGATAAAATTAAGGAGGAAGTTTTGCTGAGTTTGATAATTAATTACATGTTCCACCATATAAATCTCATCTGTCTAATGCACATTAAGCGTTTTATATGAACTATCCTGCGCGATCACTATATGCTCCATAATGAATGCAGCCGACATAATTAATTAATGATACACGACGCTCGTGACTGATCATTGAGCATGCTTCGTTTTCTGACAGGCAAAATAGCTGATACTTATTCAGATTAATGAATATATTCGTTGAAATGTGAACAACTTACAAAGATACATTAATTTAAAGTATATTAGACCTGCGAACACCATTACCAGTTAAGAAACTTTCGAAGCAATTATCGATTAGAGTTAAAAAAAAATGTTAATTTGTTTATAGAAAAATTCTAAATAACTTAATAAGCTTATTTATTACATGATTATTAAAATTAATTATTATTTCTTCTAAATTATACAAATTTATTACATGTCAAATGGTATTTAAATGTATAACCTTATTGTTGTAATCGATGTAGCCCATTAAGATTTTATATGTAAGTGCGCTGCTAATGCTTAGAAGAAATATTTTTTGAAATAATGTGTTGTTTAGAAGCCACTTAACCATGGTGTAGAGCTGAAATATATAAACATATAATTATATACTCTGTATTATTAATTTACTTTTAATATTTTACTGATTGTAAATACATCAAATCACGATATATATCCATCAAAAAATTACTTGCTAAATAAATAAATCTTGTGCATTATAAGCACTAAATTCAAATAAAGATATTATACATTAATATTAAGTGTACTGGAATATTAGTTAAGGAAATTTTTGAACAAATACCGATTAAAATTAAATATTTTTATGTAATGTAAACAAGGATAAAAACATTAAAATTTATCGAAATTGTGGTAAGATTTTGTTACAAAATTTGATTAGCGACGAACTTCGGATTCAATAAGATTTATTATTTGTGTATGCAAGATAATAATGGTAGAAATAAATAATGTTAGAGAAATGTTGAAATTATTAATTTTTATTTTTGATAAAATGCAATTTTGGATAAAATGTTAAAATGCCTTTATTTTTATCATTTTTATTTTAATAAACACCAACTAAAACTGATATAACAACAATGTTATAATTTCACATGTGTTGTATTACACTTATATTGTTGAGAATCGTTATGAAATTATAACAATGTTATGTGTTTCTTTCATTTGATATTTACTTTTACTAAATATTATTCATAAGATTATACAGACATTGTCATTTAGAATACATTTCGCATTTTTATTTCAAAACATACATATTAAAAAAATCTAAATTTATTATTTATTTCTCTCATATTTTAATTTTTATATAATTATTTGTTCAAAAGTTACAAAGGAAATATTCATAATTTACACACAAGATATATTAGCATTGCATTACACATAATATTATTAAATTATATTTTTCTTTCCTTAATTACCAGATACATAAATATTTAATGTAACCTCGAGAAACTAAATTCCATAAAAAATTTCGACACCTACATCGACATTTACATTAATTAAAATTATTACATAAACAAGGAAGCGTTCTCGCAATCTGAAACGATCACTGATACGTTTCTACTAATGTAAATTAACTTTAATCTCAATTAAACTTACTCTTCATTACTTTTCTAATTTCTAGAACTAGAAAAAGATGAAGAGTTAATTAAGCCAAGATTAAAATTAAACAACATTGATAAAAAAACAAGCATGAAAGAGAAAAGAGCGTGAGTGTATATTAACACACCCTTAAATTTTCCGGTTATTCCTGCTCCCTGTTCTCTAATCACGCCTTCCGCTTACTTTCGCTTCTGTAATTACGTGCAATCAGTGCGCGCCCATGTGAAGAGCGCGCGAATTCGCGCGAAGAATTCAAACGTAACGACGGCGCGCTGCGATGGCATTCGAAGTTCGCCGCGCGGCCGTCTGGCGGCGCCAGTGTCACGACGCGTCGCGCAGCGCCGCGGTAACGTTCGGTCGATAAACGGCGGTACACGGAAGGTTCTCTGGAGGCGCTCTTTCGGGACTCTCGACAGCTCTCGCGAGTGTCGTCGTCGCCAAGCAGTCGTCAAATACCGTATCGTTTGTGTTCTATCGCTGTCAGGCTGAGACTGGAGATTTGCAACGCGAGACTCTAGGCAAGGTTCTTTCTTTCTCTCCGCGATTCGAGGCAAACCGTGAGTGAGGCATATTACAACTTTACAACGAACGGCGGAATCCGGAACCGCGACTGATGTCGCGCGGGACGGCGCGGCGGTACTCCGACGACGACGGGTCGCGTAATCAATCGTGATCGGTCGCGCGCGTCGTGAGTCGTGAGTCGTCTACAACGAACGGGTAGCCGCCGCCCGCGGCACAGTTTTCGCGCGCCAGCAGTCCGTCGAAACATGCGTCCGTTGCGGGGCGACGAGAACCGAGCGACAACCGAGGAGGCTCCTTCGAGGAACTGTCAGGGGGACCGTCGCCACCACCATCGCCGCCGACGCCGCCACCACCACTGCCGTTACGCGTGAGTCAGTGCGGGATCGGACGGAGGCGACGCACGCAAAATGGCTTCGGGCGACAATGTGGACGTGATCGAGGTGGTCGAGACGACGAGCTTCCCCGTGCCGGCGCAGCCCACGGTGGATCACCTCAGACCGGAGCAATCCACCGTCGAGGAGGACTGTGAGTGAATGTGACACCCGTACTCCGTTTAATCTCCCTCCTCCTCCTTGCCGCGTGCCTGGACCATCCATTGTGACCTAACCTATACCGCGACCCCGGACGCCGCGTCGGGCGTCGTTTCTCGCTCGACGATGATTTCCTCGATTCTCGCGAATCACCGTGGCTGGAATCGCAACCTGATCGCGATGCTCGCGCCTCGCACGCGGCTTTGCGCTACTCTCATGTTCAATCGAAGATCGAATTTAATGTTAACTGACTGTGTTTGACAGCTAATGGGTGTCACCCGACCTACAAAGCGCGAACGTAAGAGTAAGAGTCCGTAAGAGTCCGTGTCGTCCGAGACGTGGGGAATGTTTGTTTCGAAATGCGCTCCGCGTGTCGACGACGTGGCTCCTTCCTGCGAGCTGCGAGGTAATCGATCGATGGATAAATTTGACGGTCTCCGAACCATTTCTATCCTCCTGTCGTCTTCACGATGCAATGGATACCTTTCCATTTGGTGATACAATTGACACAAGTCAATGCAAGTATCGTTCTGTCTTTATTACTCACGAAATGCCAAGAAAGATGGGACGACATTGGTATTAACTTGTGTTAGTAATATCGAATTTGATCATTTGCATTACACTAAATTAGTGCATACTAAAAACTGTTGTACATGAAATTAACAAAGCTAAATGCTAATGTAAAGCATAATGCATATTTTAAATAATTAAATATCTAATAATGATACTAGGCCTGTTTTTTTATCCAATGAAGAATGGCCGTCTATTAGACATCGTATCGACGTTTAATTGATGTCGAAATCACTGATATTACATATTCAATATTGACTCAACATCAATTCGATGATTCATTTTATCGCTAGACAGTTGAATTTCTTGATTCATCTTTTTTCCTTTTCGTTGAGAAGATAAAGAGAAAAAGTGAACTGTCTGAGAAGTTTAGTTGGAAAAAACACTTACTTACAGAAACATGTTATTTACAGAATATATATATATTATTGACAATGTCGTTTATTAACAGAATATATATATATTATTTCATTGACAACGAAATCAAAGTTAATTAAATTATTTACCATTGTATTCGGATACTTTATATAAACTAACCTTACAATAATACAATAATGTGTATTAATCCATTGTAGTGTAAGTGATCGAATTTATCATAAATAAAAAGCATCTAATCTTGTAGCGGAATCCGTATCATTTCACTCGCATCATAAGATACAATAGTAAAAATTCGTTTCGGTTGCGAATAATAAAAGCTTGCGTGCCAAGCTGAGATTTCTCTTATATTTTATCGCAATTTGACAGCTGATAGCTGTCAATCGTGACATCGAGTAACATGGAACGGCTTTCGGGAAATTTTAAATCTCCGGTGTATGCTCCACTGAAAAAAATCCGACGCTACGAAGATGAACGACACGGCCGAGAAACTTGTTCCAGCATGATCGTCTGCATGTAGAGGTGATTAGTTTTTAACGCACTGTTAATTTGCACTGTTAACTTGCGTTAAAAACTAATCTCCTCTACACACACACACACACACACACACACACGGCGATAGTGCGTATCGCCACGTAGCGAAGGGGCATTTAAGGACGTGGAGAATAATGTCTTCAGTCTACTCCCCGAGACTTGAGTATCCTTAGATAAAAACATCGCACATTCCACGCACGACACACTTTCCTTCTACGCGACACACATTACGTAATTACACGAGATATCTAGCATTGAAAACTGCACAGCGAAGCTCGACTTGTAAAAATAACAAATACAATGAATCTTTGTTCTCAATTCGCATTCGATAAATTCTATTCTATCGGAATGTCCGAAAATTGGAAACACTTCATTGAACGGATAATGCCATTGAGATCTTTTCTCGAAGAGCCAGGCTCGTCTTTCACCATTTCGTTAAAGGGGATACACTAGGTAACGTTTTATTACGCGAGAATAAGGTTCCCATATGTTCGTGAAATTTAATATAAGAATGAAGAAGAAAGAAATATAATTAGGGACATATACGAGTTTTAGTGTCATCGACCGAACGTTATTTAGCGAGTACGTTCGGATTTCATCCTCGCCGTTGCCATTGCTGATTCCAATCGAGTATGCGAATTCCACGCTTGATTTTCACTTCGTGTTCGATTTGTCAAACGATTCGCCTGATACACTGCGATTCGTTCGCCACAACTCCAGCACTGTTGAATTCATAATGTCAAATTCTACCCAATTTAAGTTATAATTATACTCAATTATACCTTATTTAATAATTTTTTTAATAATTTTTATAGGTCGTCACTGCTCTTATTTATTAGGTGTTGGAATTAATTCGTAGCGTTTTACAAGTGATGGGAAGTACTTTCATTAATGTATTTTTTAATGCTCATGTGAAATAAATAACATTCTTTCATTAAAAAACGCTACGAATTAATTCCAACACCTAATAATATGCCATTAATTTAATTGAAACAACGGAATTGAATATTTTAATTGAAGAAATGTATTGAGAAGACTCGAATTTAGTTTATTATTTACTAAGTGTACACATTGATATGGATGTTGTTTATTTTGAAACTAAACAGTAAATAAGCCGTTGTTTGTTATTTTAATGCTGAAGACGTCATTTGAACGTCAAAACGACGATAAAGCGTTCACTTGTTTATTGGAAATTCAACCATGAATTAATTTACATTTTAACATATATAAGTAAAAAATAACAAAATGTTAACTCAAAGGATTAGATTATCATTCCTCTTCTGATCTTTATCGAATGATGAATTCGGTCACTCGCATTATACTAGTAACTGGATTAGCTCACATTAAAGGCTTTATGTAAAGTACATTGACATAATATAATTGTGACAATGAAACAATACATATTCTATACCAAATAACGCGACAATATCATTACTGGATATTTAATCGTTAAAAATATTTATATATGCTTTTACATTTAACTTTGTTAATCTCATGTAGAGCAGCTTTTAGGATGCACTAATCTAGTGTAATGGAAGTGACCGGAATTCGTTATGACAGTGAAGATGACAGCACACATTAATGGGGCATCGAGCCAACGACGCCGCGAGACGGCACGTGGAAACCCGTGCTCCAGAATTCGCGTGGAGTTTGCCACACAGTCGCGATAATGCCACTATTATCGGATTCGCGCCATCCGAAAAATAGATTTTTTTTTTCCCTGTCGTAGGAAAACATCGCCTACAAAAGTAGAACGCGCATTGGAAAGCGATACTGCATGCCCGAACTATTTCTCTTCTTCGAAAGATAACGACTTCCCCTTTATCAAGCGAAAGATTCTTCCTTCGCATAGAAAATCCTTCGGCCATATTCATACATTTTATTGACACGAATCGTACTTCTACAAGCAAATAAGAATTTTGTTAAACTTTGAACTATTTTTTTATTTCATTCTTATATCTTTCGAAAATGGAAGAAGTTATACCTACTCTCTCATTGCGTTTTATTCTTAAAGTTTAAAGTTCGTAAAATGTCGTATTATATATTCAGTGACTTTAGTTCGTTCTTCCTTTTAGACTCTAGACATTTCAAATGAGATCTCTTTGTTCGTCTCACATATTCTCTCTCTTAAACATTACGTGAAATACTCGAAATAGATTATTTCTTGAGTTTTTGATAGGAATTGTGTTAAATTTTAGATTATTTTTTCATTCCATCCTTAACAGATGAAGGAAATTGTATTCTCATTACATTTTATTCTTGAACAAGTTTAACATTTAGGAAATATCATATTATATGTTTAGTGACTGTAATTTTTTCTCACTTCTGAAGACATCTCTGAGATTTTTTTTTTATTCATATTTTCTCTCTTACTACATGATACATGATAATCGAAATGTATTATTTTCTAAGTTTTTGATTACATTGGACACGAAAGAACAAGAGAATATTATCTCTTGAAGAATGTCTCTATTATCTCAAGGATGAGAACTTTAAACGTTTACATAACACAATTCATTCTAGTTGCTTCGAAAGAAAATACGATAGTTTCACACGTTTTTTCGCGATGTGTGAAACGCGACGTCACAAACGTAGATTCTTCTATGCAAATGTCATTAAATATACGCGTATTATGCGTAACTTTGAGAAATTCATTGATGGTTTTGGTGATGGTTCTATTACTGGCGCCGCTTTTTTTACGGTTTTTGTTGTTGAAAAAAAAATTAGTTTCAGTCGAACCAAGTCCACTGCACGCGTTTGAATCACGAGCTCACAACGGGAGACGATGGTTAAAAATAGAAGGCTAAGTAAGGACATCTTGACTCGGTGTACCCTTATTCTACAGGCTGTATCATCCCAGGGGCCTTTTTCACTCGATATCGCAAACCACTATTTCCTCGCACGTACACGTGCCGCTTTTTCTACAAACTGGATACTGTACGCAGTAATTAATTAATTCAAAATTCACTTGAAACGATAAACTTGTTATTAGTTATCAATAAATCTATCGATGATTCACAGACTTCTTCTGGCGACTTTCATCTCTAAAAGCGGCTTCGTATTTTGATAATTTATTTCAAGAAGTTATTATTTATAAATAGATATGTGAGGTGCCATCTTTTTATTATAATAAAAACACGTCCACTTTACATTATTTATGAAATAATAACTCATAAATACTAGACATTATGTAATATAAGATGATATATAATTACATAATTCATACAGTGTTGCTTCTTTAATAAGATACATGAAAGCAGAAATATGCAGTAAATTTTAACAATTAATTAATCACTTTAATAGTAAGTGTGCAATAGAAATATAAATCATGGAATATCAGAAGGCTGTAAATATTTTTCAGTAATACGTGTTGTATTATGAAAGAAGCAATCTCGCTTCAGCGAATCGATCGTAAAAATATCATTGAAATCATATATTGTTTCTAATATCTAATATTCATTTTCTTGAATTACACTTAAAAAATTGTTGATTTCATGTAGAGATTCAAATTTTTTTTATACGTATCAGTGTTACTTGTATTATATTCGTACACGTACATTTCTATGAAAAATTGTTTTTGAAAAATCTTTTTAACAAAAAATATTGGATTTCCTTATTTATTATATCAGGATGTTTATATAATATAATAAAATAATATCTAGTTCTTACTTAATTATTTAACAGAATTTGTGTATATAAAATGTTAATTTTATTATCATTTTATTATCATTTTTTTAGTTTTATCAAAATCTATTATATGACAAATTGAATTATTTTTCATTATTTTATTAATAAAAAGAGCATTTAATTCTACGAAATTTTATATATTATATTATATACTTATTTTTACGGAATTATATCGCGTTATCTAACTTGAGCGCTATTTGTTATCAAAATACATAGGTAGGTATATTACTTCATATGACGTGATTAAAATGCTTTTGTTTTTTTTACAGATAAATCAATCGGAGAGAAAATAACATCATTTGATGTAAGTATCGATTTTTCTTTAACTAAATAAATACTACTTTTAAAATATTCTCCCAAAAAATACATGTGTTTCAGTTGTAAATGACAAAATCGATTTTATTTAAATATTTTATTAGACTCCAATGATTTAATGTTTAAATAATTACTAGCAATTAATGTAATCATATAAATGGAAATACATGCATACATGTATCTTCGTGCGCACAACTCAAAAGTCAACTCGTAAATAATAATTTCATTGTTGATTTAGCAAAAAAAAAAATTCAAATGAAAAAACTATGTTCATTCACTGCGAGTTTCAAACAAAATCCTTTGTATTTTGTTATATCTTTCTTAATTTTATGCTCCCTTATCTTCCTTTTCTAATAAATAATAAATATTTTTTATACAGATTTATCAAGAATTTTTATTTCTCAAATAATTTTAAAAAGGAAACATCTACGAAAAAGCCGCTTTGATTCGTAATGTGCATTTCATCATCTTTTAATTATTTTCCATTAACACTCGCTCCACTTTTGCGCGGATCCACATTCATATTGCATTTATTACTAATTTATTGCGATCGCTTAAATGTATGTTTTTCATTTGATTTTTATTCTATAAATACATTCAATGTACGATCGTGCATTATTACTTTCCAAATAAAGTTCATGCCGAGTGCGTAAGATAAAATGGGAATAAAGATAATAATCTGGAACAAGTAAATTGTCTGATATCTTTTGAATTAATTCGAAATAGATCAACATCGACCATAACATAAGATTTCTTTAATCTTCTATTTACAACCAGTCGCGCCAGATATATCCTAAGTTTACTCGCGAAATCATTTCTATTTTTGTACGACGTACAGATCTGCCCGTCATGGATAATTTACACTCGAACGTCCGCAGAATCGATTCTTGCACGCTTGCGAAAGAGTCAAATTGTGCGCAAAACGGGTTTTCGAATTTGCGATTTGTTTTTGTTATTACAACTCGCGAGAAGTCGTAAAAGATGCTTAAAAATATAGATAAGAGAAATATATTATAAATCACTGTTGCACGTGAACGATTATCGCGGATATCATGCTTCGATAATCACATATTTTTGCAAAATGTATAACTAATCGCAGCGATATCTATCACAACGAAGCAATATCTATAAATCTCCTTTTCTTCTTAGTTCTTATAATCATTCATGTGAATCGCGCGTAACCGGAGACATCTTCGGTATTTCTTCCGTATGGTGCTAAATACTACACTCTGCTACAACAGATAGTTTGTGATGTGTACATACTGAGA
Source organism: Acromyrmex echinatior (assembly GCF_024713525.1). NCBI lineage: Eukaryota > Metazoa > Arthropoda > Insecta > Hymenoptera > Formicidae > Acromyrmex > Acromyrmex echinatior. Next base: position 11,265,341 of record NC_141853.1, on the reverse strand, counting down.
CCTTGCGTAATGCGAGCTAGCCGGAACACATATAATTTGTTACATATAAATTCTCGCTGTGCGCATTTCAGATTGCATTGAATTATTATTATTTAAAGTGAAACTATTTTCCTTGAGTATATATTCGGTGTTAACAAGCATGTGTTATGTACTATCAATTATCTTTGCAGAGCTCAGTAGTACAACATGGTACGACAGGTGGCAAGACCCTTGTGGGGGTATCAAGAAACAAATCGGAACGAGAGAGGAAAATTGGGCATCGAAGAGTTGGAGTGGGAGGTGAAATCACATATAAGAAGGTATGGGAAGAATGCCAGTGTAGCACTCCTAATAGATAGTTTCTTCAGATTTTGCGCTTTGTAATCAAAGTTAAAGAGTATTATTAAGTGAAAGAGAAAGACTTAATAAGCTTATACTATATTATGTTTAGCAGTATGAGTGGTAAGGTCTTTTGATGTTAATAAAAGAGATAAGCTACTTTTCTTATTTAGCTATCAATGAGAGTGATGATCAGCTACACATGTTTACTGATTCAATCACCTGATATAAGCTTATTGCAGGAGAGATTAGACTTTCTCTACTTAATAGCATGGGACATTACTATCTTTTTCTTTATTAATATTGTAGGCATGATATAAAATTAAAATCAATAATATTTGTAATTTTATATATTCATGATTAGTTAAAAAAATATATTTTTTATTTATTTTATACAGATTCAAACGACACAAATTATGGGATCTATTCAATTGGGTATACAACATGCTGTTGGCGGTCTTGCAAGTAAACCGGAACGTGATTTATTAATGCAAGACTTTATGACTGTGGAAACAACGAACTTTCCTAGTGAAGGATCAAATCATACTCCAGCCCATCATTTCTCGGAGTTTAAATTTAAGAACTATGCACCTATTGCATTTCGTTATTTTAGAGATCTCTTTGGCATTCAACCGGATGATTTTTTGGTAAACAAATCTCAGAAATTTTTTTCTGTATAAATTATAACATTATGTACTAATAATAAAACTTACATTTTTAGATGTCAATGTGTAGTGCACCATTACGTGAGTTATCAAATCCTGGCGCCAGTGGGAGTATCTTTTATCTAACGGATGATGATGAATTCATCATAAAGACTGTTCAACACAAAGAAGGAGAGTTTTTGCAAACTCTACTTCCAGGATATTACATGGTATGTTCTTAGAAGTAGATAATTATACAATATAATATTATTTTTAACATATAAGCTTTTTTTATAACAACAATATTATTTCCTACAGAATCTAAATCAGAATCCAAGAACATTATTGCCAAAGTTTTTTGGATTGTACTGCTATCGATGTAATAGTAAAAATGTTAGATTAATTGCTATGAATAATCTTTTACCTTCATCTGTAAAATTGCATCAAAAATATGATTTAAAAGGATCTACATACAAAAGAAAGGTTTGTAATATTTTATATGAATATGTATAAGTATATTATATTTCAATGTATATAATTTTATTTAATACGTTATATATTAAAAATTCTAGGCATCGAAAACAGAACGTTCGAAGTCTTCACCAACGTACAAAGACCTAGATTTTATAGAACATCATCCAGAGGGTATCTTTTTAGAAGCTGACACATATGGTGCACTAGTAAAAACTATTCAACGGGATTGTCGTGTATTAGAAAGTTTCAAAATTATGGATTATTCTTTACTTGTTGGAATCCATAATCTTGACCAGGCTGTAAAAGAAAAAGCTGTAAATATCACATGACATTTTTCATATCACGTAAATGTCAGTATATATTTGTCTTTACATACTATACATACTATACATATACATAATATATTATAGCAAGAACAAAGATTATCGGCAAGTGCCGATGAAGAAATTGATGAAATGGGTGGCGAAAGTGACGGATTCATTCAATCTGAGAGAGAAAAACAGAAAGAGGATAGAATAGGCGCTGCTGCTTTAAATCGATCTCGTAGTATAAATCGTCAAAGGTTGGTTGCTCATAGTACAGCAATGGAAAGTATTCAGGCTGAGAGTGAACCAATAGATGAAGAGGATGATGTACCGTAAGCACGATACATTTAACTCTTATATAGATGTGTTAATATGTTTTTAATTATAATAAATTTCATTTTTATGTTCCCAACAGTTCAGGTGGCATTCCCGCCAGAAACGCGCGTGGTGAACGTCTTTTATTGTTCCTTGGAATTATCGACATTTTGCAAAGCTACAGGTTGAAAAAGAAACTGGAACATACGTGGAAATCGATGATACATGATGGGGTAAGTAACGTATATATAGTACACATGCGCGCGCGTGAATTTATAGATTTCCTTTTAATTATCATACTCTCTTTGACCTCCTTTTATTGATCTCAACGTCCTATTGTTAATATAAAAGAAATGTTCTTATTTTCTAAGGACACTGTATCAGTGCACCGACCAGGATTTTATGCGCAACGCTTTCAGGATTTCATGGCCAAGACAGTATTTAAGAAAATACCATCACGTAAGTACCATCCGAATCAACCTGTCCTAACAAGTTTGACTACAAGATTACACTCAGCAAAACTCGCTAATTTATGAATAATTTCACGCTTACTTACCTATCAGTAATTTAATCATTGTTTTCTGGTTGATCACATTAATTCGGTACATTAGATAAGAGATAACTGACTTCCTACAAAGATAGAAAATAAGTTTTAGCTGTAATTAGGAAAACTAGTCATTGTAAGATATTTAAATTGAAAGTCAAAATCTTTTTTGTTTATAATAACAACATCGATATTGTGATTCAACCATATACAATGCTATCGAATCTTTTATTGAGACATTTGAGATATATTTTAAACATTTGACGAGATGAAAAATGAGAGTAGGACAAAAGTATATTATAAATGAAGCTCAAAACTGGTACTTACAATATATATATAGTGTTAGAATGATATAATTAGTAAGGTACTTATATTGTTACTTAAAAAGCATATACCAATCCTCATAGACAGCAGTAAGCCGTAAGCTAGGAACATATTTTTCTTCTTATTACAATTTGCTACAAAACTCATTTACTTTATTTGTATAGTTACATGTTTCTTTTATCTAGCGTGTAACAAACTTATTAACGAATTGGAACATTAGGACACCCAACAAAATATTAGCTTCCACAAACATACTACTATTATCAGGATTGACACAAGCGATGCCAGTTTTAATAAATACTCTAGTTATTTGTATTTTAAGAATGTTGAAAGCGCAAGCCAGCGACTCAATTTTGTCCTAACAGATTTTATCACAGATTTAGCCGTCCAGAAAAATGTTCTAACGATTATAATAGCGTTATAAGATATTTGAATGACTGCAGAGAATGCGACAAATACTGTGCGGATATCCGAAAATTATCTAGACATGGTGCTTGCATCAATATCATGATTCTATTCAAATTTTATTTATCTATCAGTGCCTTGCGTAAATTAATGAAATATCATGCATAATTAGAATTATTTGTTGTTAAATAAGAATAATGCGCTTTTTATCTCAACGAATGCGATATCAATAGAATTCAATCCGATCCAAAACAGAGCTTTTCGGATACCTGCATTCGTTTCAAATCAATGCTGTGAATAAGAATATTTTTTGGGTTTATGAGTGTCAATTGATCATTTTTGGGTTTTGTTTTGGTGTAACTAATTGCTAACACAATACACGTTTGTATATTTTATTATATATAATTTTTCTATAATTTATAATAATTTTTGTTTTTAAGTTCAACCGTATTGTGCATTTCATATTTTTTTTCGATACACAATTTTTTTGATATATTTGTTTATAGAGTAATAGTGAATTACCAATCACTGGTGTCCACAGATATAGCTGAGTATTTTTTATATATCGATATTATTAATCTTGACTTCCATTAGTATTCCTGTATACTAGATTTTATTCCGAGCTATGTTTGAAAAAAAACAATCATCTTAAAGTAAAAGTTTTATAAAATGTTATATAAAAGCTAGAATCAAATATTTTTTGCTTATTAATAACTTTTCCTTGATATAGTCTGAAGATAATATAGCTGAAGATATGTATGCATCTGTTAATGTACAGATTATCACAATCACGATTTCTATCGTTTAGATTTTTCAGTCGATCAATAAATATCATGTGCCAAAATTTTATATGAAATTTCTTTAATGTGTCAAGGATAAATAAATCTTAATGAGAAAAGTTTCTATTTTATCGATGCGCCAAAGCAATCATTGATATATTTTCGTTCATCAGAGCTTATTAGTACAAAAAGATATAGTAGAACGCATGAAATACATCCGAGCATTCAAGTAGCGTATTTAATACTTCAAAAAGAAAAAAAATGCATGCCATAATTTTCTCGATACAAAGGATCTTTATAGAGATGCTAGTTTTGTGCGGTCTATGTATCTGTAGAAGAATCTCTGCGATATATAATGTTGAACGTATATATTTTTGGCAATAGTAGCAAATGTAGGACCGCGTGGGTGTACGAGATTAATTACAAAAAGAGTGCGAGAGTGTGAGAGCGAGAATAATCGGTAGAAGTAGAATTTTTTTTATTGTAAAAATATTCAGCTATTGACTGAACGTGGGCACCATTGTACATATTTATATATTTTACAATAAACATTTTCGCTGTTTACAATTTCATTTCATTTATGAGCCCACCCGTACACTTATAACTTACTGTACTACTACTTATATTACTACTACTACTACTACCACTACTTTAACTATTAATACTACTACTGTTACTGTACTGTTACTATTACTACTAATGCTATTACTGTTACTATCATTATTTTTGCTATACTAGTACTATTACCATCATTATTGACGTCGTTCCTTATTATGACATACATTCCCTAGTAGTCGTTATTCATATTAAGTTTTTTGCACCATCAGCGGGTTACACTTTGTATATTGTCTTAATATTGTATCGTGCAATGTGTTTGTTGTGTTACGTACGTTTGCGTTTTGTTAATCACCTATCACTTATACTTTATCATATGACTAAACAAATTACAATTGACAGCCCAAACATCTTAGGGAAAGTCATATAATTAGTGTAATATATTTTTTAAATTATCATACGTTAAAACGTCATTTCAACAGCAGAAACTTGAGTCGCATAAATCTTCGAATGCAACAAGATTCAATTGATTTACTCGGATAATAACTTGCAACTTGCTTGGTATCTACGATATTAATTTTTTCTATCCGAGTACACAAAAGAAATACAATCTTAAGGTCGCTTTGTATTTCAACTTCCAACATGTTTGGAAATTAAGTGTACCCTGACTTTTCTTTAATGTTTCTATCTATTCTCGGCAGTCCCTATGATTTTATCATTCGTTCAATGATTCGGTATACATAATCATATTATAAGCGGTATTAGCTAAATGTTAATGTTTCTTTGTGTCCCGTGCACTTCTTTTCGTGTCAACCCCCAATGACCTCATCTGACCTGCGAAACTCGAAAATTGAATACCAAAAGTGGACCTGCCTGAGATTAAGGGGAATCACCGCAAATTCCGTAACCTCGTCACCAGCTATATAGGTAACTCTGTCTATGTGTGTGTCCATCTGTCCATTTGTGTACGAATGTATGTTTGTTTTCACAAGATCCTCTGCTTGTATATGTATTTCTTCTTATGAATGATCTGTTTTTCATGTTCTATTCATTATGATTTTACAATATGTGGATTTATCTCACCTTTTATGTACACACAATTTTGCATTAAGCAGATAAAATCTATCACAATTTTTTAGAAGAATTTGAATAATTGTTTCAAAATAATTGCAAATATAATTTACAAAGTTAATGTTATATTTCTCTGCATGTGATATATTCAAAGATAGAACGGTATTCATTATATTAGAATGTTACATGTTTATTTTTATATTTTTTTACCTGATGAATTAAAATTGATAGGAATACAATAAATTAATCGATTTAGAAAAATCAATTACACATACATATCTGAGAAGTGTGTTTACATTTTACAATATGAATATTTTTTTTACACAATTTTAAACGCAACTTTTTATGTTTGTTACTAACACGATTTTTTTAAACTTGAATGTTTGTATTGAAATGTTTGTATTTGTTAAGCAAACTAAGTGAAATTAGCAGCAGAATTATGCAAATGAATTTTTCGAACATCTTTGTGAGAGTGTTTCTTATTTCTAATTTTATCGCTTTTGCTTCTGAGAATTGTATGCCTGATACATGTATTTTTTTATCACTCTTCGCACATATATCCGTTCTCTGTTTTTCTGACATACATTTTGCAACACACAGCCCAAGAATTTTATTATAAATCTAGGTCGTTCTTCTCTCAATATATCCAAGAATAACATCTATATATATAAATATATACTTGTTATAGATGATGAACTCTTCACCCTTTCCCTACACTATATTTTTCTACAACATTTCACGATGAAGATGAACTCCTTAAAAAGATTTCGGTAATTGTGTTCCTCTATCTATAATTTCTCTATCTATAAAATTCTAAAATCCTAAACTTTCCTTATCACATTCGGTATCGTGCAGCAATTAGTTTAGCCTAGACATACCCTATAATCACAGCACGGACCGATAAATTAATGGATAAACGTCTGCGCAATTTACAATGAAATCTAGTTGTTACGTTTGCATAAAATGTACATCTACAGATTCCAGCACAATTTTCTCATGTACGTATATTCTTTTTCTGTGTAATTAATTAGGCATGGAGTAGCACATACAGGCGACAATTGCTAATCGTACAAAAAGTTTTCGCTTAAAAGCAAGCGAGGCCATTAAATGTTGTCCGCTTGACTATATTCTCATTTATTCACAATATGTGTTATAGATATTTTATGCCTGCGATTAGTAAAATATAAATATTTTTATACAATAAGTACATATACTATAGTTTAGAATTTAATAAATAGTAGAATAGTATAGTCATAGATTGAGAAAAGAATTAAATTTATACACAGGCTTGGCAAATGCAGTGCTATAGTAAGATTTGTCATTTAAACAGAAAAGTTAAATATTTAAAATCAAAATTATGGACGAAAGAACTATCGCTATATATATAAAAATTTGTCTATTTTTTTTATTAGAATTAATAAATAGATAAATTGGCTATGTAACTTATTTAAAATAAATAAGATAAATTACGTATAGATAGATTGCAATTTTAGTGTATTTTTTATCTTTTTGTAATTTTCTTTAGAATTCATCGTAATTATATTGCGATACTGCAAAGTAGAAACTATTTTATATACATATGTAATTATTGTAAAAATTGAATAACCTGATTTATGATATTCTATTAACAATTAAGTTTATGATATTTTTAAACTAAAACAAATTAACGAGACAAAGCCAATAAAATGTTCTTCGACCCTTGCTGATGTCAGCTTTTGTAGCGTTTTGAGCCCTTTTGATAGACGTACTTAACACGCATAATTTTTACAGCAGTTTTTAAAAATGAATTTGTTTAGTTCGCACAGCTTACGCAAGAAATTATACCATCGCATACTTTATGTTGCAGCTTTGAAACATTCCCCGTCGAAGAGGAAAAGTATAAGCAGACCATTGAGACCGCTAGAGGGTGACTTTGATTCAACCGGTAAGTTAAATGCGTTTCTTTCAAACTCAAATGATTTTTTTCCGATTTTCTATAATTCAAAAGTTCTCTACGCTTGTTCATGACATCACGCGAGAAATTGATCGGTTTTCGGAACGTCATCAGTAACAGACCGTAAATAATAATTGTTTCGCGTTTTTTAGTAACTGGATATTTTTTAATATTCATCTTCAGCGTGTCTAAAATAATAAATTGTAATAAGAGAATTGATTAAAGTAATGTCCGATTCCAAATAAAATATATCAGCATCGCGATTAGAGGTTTGGACGTGAATTCCGAAAATCGTGCCGAAAATTTCGACAGAACGTTTTCTTCACGGTTCTACTATTAGCTTTGCGCTGGATTTCACTGTAGCCAGGCACAGCGATCAGTGCAATAAACTTAGTTGCGGCATTCCCACGTTACCCGCTTCTAAAACATTCACGACAATACCGATATGTGAAGACATCGAGAGTTCTAGGTGAAGTTCCGTCCGATCCTATCCGATCTTCCTGTCCTTTACTCCATGTTGGTTTCCTATGGATACTTCACTACACGTATGAAAAACGTATGTACATTTATTATAATCTCTAATTGTCTAGTAGAATTTTAATTCGCACTACAAAGGCGCACCTTGTAAAGAAATCGATATTCAATCTCACGTTTTTCTTTTACTGGTGAATCAAAAGTTTAGAGAATTTTATCATCAGAAATGTAAGTCTGTACATATCCATATCTCGCACGGGCTCAAGTCATCGTCAGCGACGAACGGTAAAATCGGTGTAAATACTAAATGCAAAATTATATTGTACATAACGGAGAGAGAAAGCAGAGAATTGCTGCGTTTTATATATTCTTAAATTTATATTTTACCTGGCAAAAAATAATTCCACTGACACATACCTTTGCACCTCGCGCGATCCTTCTCACTTCATCTCTCCTTGTATTCCCACAATCAATTCGTTTACCATCCTATATATATATGTATATAAAAGCTATATATATATATATATATATATATATATATATATAGCTTTTTACATTGTGAATGTCCGTCAATCGTTTTGTTTCCCTGCCACATAAACGCCCCTCGTTCGAATCCTCGGGTTCTGCCTCGGGACTCTATCGGCCAACGAGATGTGACAGAGAAACTGGAACCGCGATTTCGATGGAGTTTGCTTTTATCGTGCTTCGCTGCAAATGAAACGCTTGAAGGAACGTTGCGTACTCAATGATGAAGCAGGGTTTGAATGACAATCGCAGACGAATCGTTCGATTTTGATGCTATAGACATGCGAAAATAACTTCTACAATTTTATTGGATCAGAATAATTGGATCGAATATGAAGCACATATTTTTTGTGCAGCATCGATAGCTCTTTCGTTGTTGCCTCGCATCGTTTCAAACCCTACGGCAAAGAGATTTCGTAACGCCGAATATGAGATTACTTTAGTGGTACAATTATTGGCACAATATTGCCCAAATATTGATCCAATATATTTCCAATGTTTAATCAATATATTGCTAATAAATTGCTACTAAGACATCTTGTGCTTGTAACGCGCTTTCGGCACTGATGAATGGCTTCCGCGTTTTCGGGTACTCTCGAAATCCGTGGTGAGTTTCTCTGTCCGATTAAGAGCTGGATACGTATCACAGTACGGTAATGGTACATGGTGTTATATGGTGGTTTAGCGGTGGCGGCAACTGGAGGTTCGACAATGCATGCTACATCACCTACAAAGGCCGGTGAGTCTTATATACAATCACTTACTCTCGTAATGTACAGTTGTTTATTGTCATGTGAAACCATTTTCAAGATTGCGTCGCGATGTCGCGAAAATATACCGTTATCTTTTACAACGGTATTACACACGGAAAACGTGAATGTCAATATTCGTATTTTCTTTGTTCAAAAAGTAAAAACAACAATAAATGTTAAAGATTCAGAAAAATTTTAAAGATTCGTGTATAAATTCTCTAACTATCTGATTAATCTCTAGTGAAAAATTTAGTATTATATATTTAAAATTAAAGATGAAAGTTAATGAATTGAAAATAATTTAATTAACTCCATATTACAACAATATTTGTTATAAATCATGTGTCATTTATCGCTTTAATTAGAATTGCAAGTAATTGTTTTGAACTGTGCAACGTAAATTCGACGTATTTGTGAATTGCGGAAATGTTATCAAAGAGATTTTATTTATAACATCATTATGTAATAATCAAAGTGAACTTCATATACATCACTTCATGACTGGTTATGAATTCCTTTTTAATTACAAATATATATATATATATATGATAAATCGCGATATGTATAAAATATTGCACTCGCGGACTAACTTATTACTCTCGTAAAACGAGAGAAGCCAGAGAAGAATCGACGTTGCACAGTTCTCCAATCATTCAACTTCTCTCATCCGGCTTCTCTGTTTCTCTCTTTTCTCCTGTCTTTCTCTCTGTCTTCCCATCCCGCGCCATCGCGACGCGGTACACGCGACTTCCCTCGTTGAACCCTTGGATGGCCTCGAACTACCTTGAACAACCACGGCAGCAGTTAGCCCGCCCGATCCTGCGATCAGCGCGACGAACGTGGCGGCCTCGGTGCCGATTGCCACCTCCACCCCGGTTAACCTTGCCGCCGGTCCGCTGAGTCCGCCCCCGTTGACCTTAGCCACCGGTCAAGGTCCGCATCACGAGCATCCGCCCGGGGCCGCCCCCACGGTCAAGGTCACGAGTTACCCGGCCGTACTGAAGGGTAGAAGCGCGGCCAGTCCGCCGAACCCAAACCTGGTGCCGTCCGGCAAGATCCCACCTCCGGTGCCACCGCGGGGCACGGGCGCCTCGAGGACCGCCAGGTCCTCCGAGGATCACCGGGCGGCCAGCACCGCCGCCTCGACGACGTCGTCGGTGACTTCCAGCCGAGGTGATGAAGCAGCCATAATCACGAGATATCGCTTGCATGACAGTTCGTGCGATCTGCACCGTTCGCTCCTATCTGACCATTCCTGTACTTCTACTTCTATCACCACCGCTAAAACCGTGGCCTCTACTATCACTGCTGCTACTTCTATTAAAACTACTTCCGCGACCTCGAATGCGTTGCATGCTCATACATCAACATCCAATACTTGCCGCGTTACTGATCGCGATCGTATCGGTGGAGAAGCCGGACGGATTCGACTGATGGACTCGATTCAGCATTGGCATACCCAAGAACTCGACGAGGACGAGGAAGAGTTCGTCAGCGTGGTGAAGATTGAGGACGCTTACTTCATTAAGACTAGCCTGCATCCTCTCAGACCAGATAGGGGAATTCGTCGATCCAGTCACTTGAAAGACTTCAATGAAACGGGTAACGATAATTATGAAGTCTCAAAGAAAGGTACAGAAAAAAGAGGCGATACCAAGACGGATCATCTAGCGAAATTTACATACTTTTTAAATCCAAGCTCTCGAGCTGATCTTATGAATTACAAGATGTCGCGAAAGGACAAGAAATATTCTGAGACATATTATGAGAGAGTAAAGAGAAAGCAAAAGAACCTTGAAGCGTCGATCACGACAGTTTCGCATCTTCGTAAGCCAGTGGAAGATGCGAGAACACATCATATACATACATCTTATATGGAGGCTGCTGAAGAATGGACTAATTATAACCAAAAGATCTTAAAATTCGCGTCAATTAAAAAAGATAGTATTTTGCTGCAAAAAATTCGAGAGAAATCTAAGAGAAGAAAACGAATTGCGCCGGAACCATCGATGAAGAAACGAACATCTAAAAGGGAAACTTTTAATGGAAATTTAGCTGAAATTGAGAAAACAGACGCAAAAAGAGAAAATGAAAAATTGTCTTTGAAAATGAGTTCTTTAGGAAATAAGAGTGGTTATCAGATTCAGGAGAAAAGCAATAAAAATGACACAGGTTTTACAAGCAAAAGGAAGGAATCGGCAATCAGATGTGATGAAACGAAACAGAATTGCCCTTCTGGCAGAGATAATAACTATCTTGATAAGAAAAAGAATATCTCTAAGAATATAAATGATGAGCAAATAAATAATACAGGTGGATTCAAAGGAATTTTTGCAAACAGTTATAAAGCTGAAAACATGGAAGATAGGATAGTTCATGAAGGGATTAGTAAATTCGATCGACAGGCTAATGAGAGATTTAAAAAATATAAAAACGAGTCTCCGAAATCCGACTGTAAAAGCTGCGATGGAAATTCCTATTTTCGTGAAGAAGAATCTTCATTCGATATTAAGAAAACCAATTCGAAAGATGTGAAGCAAGATAAATTGTTGAATACAATCAAGAGAGAAGAATTCATATTTTCCAGTTTCGAAAACGATATTCGAAGTAGGAATAGCGATGTTCTAAAATGTTCCGTTTTCGAAAAAGTGAAGAACTTTGAGAAGATTAAAATGGATGTGAGAGGTAAAACGAAGGATGCTCGGCGAGAAGTGCACTTGGATAATTTGAACTACGGAAATGAAATTGATGCTATTAAACGAAAATTTGCACTGCCGGTCAATGAAATTCGATTGAATCAAGAAGAAGAAAAAATTGTATTGAAAGGAAGATTAATTAACACCGATGTTAAACACAAGAGACAAACATTTAAGTCTCTTTCGAGTAGTCATTGCGACAATTTATCGTTTAATTCAGAGTTTGGAATGCTAAAACCGAATGTTTCCTTTTTACATACTTATCGAAAGACGCGATCGTTTACATAAAGACATAAATTTCTTGGTTGCTAATTTTAGCAAAGCGATTTATAAAGGTATTAATAACGATAAGTCTTGATGTCATCCAACTGATGATGATAATCAATTGCGTAAACGATAGTATACAAAATTTCTTTCCGAATTTATAATCTTATAAAAGAGATCCGCAGCTTCCAACTTTATGAAGAAACTACAGCTTTCATCTTTCTTCACTGAACACTTATCACGTAAAATGTTTTGATCTATTTTGTATCATTATTGCATGACAACACAAGCATATGTTCTGACAATTATTTTTTACATGTTGTCGTCTCATATCTCAGATTGTGATAACAGTATTTTATTTTTGGTAATCATCAGGATTAGCGAAGATGATGTGCTATATTTACCGTTAAATGTTCGACCATCGTTATTAATAGAAGAGAGTAATCTGTGTTGAATTAATCTTGTTGTATCTTTTTTCCACGTCTGCGACGTTTCAATGTCAGTCGATTTAAGACATCGACGAGGTATCATTTATATATAACAAAAAATCGTTGTCGAGTTCTCCCTGCTTATTGTGTAAAGTTATCGTTATGTGATTGATTGATGTCTCTATTAAGTATCGTTCAAGTTTTATTAGAAACATATGCATAGAAACTGCATGCATAGAATTTCATTGCCACCAACGAGTGAATAAACGCAACGTGTTTTACAGGAAATCAAATTTTACTTATACCGCGTTACTATTCTCAGAACAATATCTCTTTTGCTTTTGTTGCTAATTTACTTCGAGTAATCCGATATCCGCCCATTTAATTGCGTTTATTTACCTCCTAGTATTGTACTATTTAATCGACTTGTCCTGAAGTTTAATAAATTGTTTAGTAGTAATTTATCTCATGTAACATAAGAAGATGTTCATACGAATACATTGATAATGTAGTAACCGCAACGTATAAAATTAAATCTATTCTGCATATTTTAATTAAATAGTTTATGTTGTACTTTCATAAATATGTATAAGTGAATACTTTAATACTCGTCTTGCTTCTATCACTTTTGAATATAAATGCTTTATATTGACATTTTCAACATTTTTAAAAATGCAATATTCTTAAATAAATGATATTATCGCAACTCTTAAAATTTGATTCATCAAATTTTGCTAGCTTACCTTCTTAGAAATGTTGAAAATTTCGCTCTGCATAGTTTTCTCGCTGCGTATATATAATCGCGCTTGGAAACTTTATATAATTATCTTCCTCTTTGTATCCTCTTTATCTTCCTCTTTGTATTAAATATCAGAAGTTGTTTATCCTAAACTTTCTCAATTATATTCATATACAGACGGGCAGAAGAATTAATTCATTGTGGAATTAGAGAAAATATCATTACTATTTTAAAAATGCACATGTTAAAAATTTTGATTGATTAGAAATTGTAGTACAATTAAATTCACATATAGGATGGTTTATAATTTGGAGTATTTGCTGAATTAATCTTTATGAAATCTGCATATATAAAATTAACAAGTGGTAGATATCGACTTTATACCATCTTATATGTCGATGAATTTTTCTTATAATAATAATCAATATTGTCAACAAATTAACATATACAAATCAATATAATGTTATGAAAAATGTTCCTAATCTTTCAACTTTTTTTGCAAATACAAAAAAATATATTAATACTTTTCAAAAAAATCGTAGGATAAGAAATTTATTTATCCTAAAATATTAAAATCGCAATTCAAGGAATAAATCGTAATTTTCTGCCAGTCGTTTTTATAAGCATATATAGATGTGATTATTATTAGTGTAAATATTGTAAACGGATCTCTTATCTCAGCCATCCTTTGCTATTCCACTCTTACCTATTATTTTAACATTTGATTGTATTAATTAGGGCTAATTGTAGCGCGCTTTTTGTAGGTGGCACCCTTCCTTCCACCTGCTCCACTCCGCCCCCGCCCTTTGATGATGCAGTCCGCTCGAACGACCAAACCTTGGCTTCTGGTGGTCACCTTCAGCAAGGCAGCGCAACCCCTATTCTTACGAGCAATCTGTTCTCTACTCATTCCAAACAAAATAAGGTTGTTCATCACGTTACTCTCACCAAGACGTATCACGATACTGTAAGGTGAGTACACTCTTCTGCCAATTGTTATCATTGATAATTTTGAAGTACCTCAATTCTCAATCAGTAATAAAATCAATAGAATAATATTATTTATCATTTTGTTCATTTTATATTTACATGAATAAATTAAAGATAGCTAACAAATTTAGTACAAAATAACAATTTTAGTGATGCATGCAGCTAAGAATAAATTGACGATCAGATGCAATTAATAAGACATGTACACAGAGAGTCTTTACACTGCTTGAATTTTTTTTATATTATCTATATTTAGCCTGAAATATATTTTATGCTTGTCTTCGCACTTTGCACGCATCTAAACAACATTTTTTTCTTTGCTTTATCACGGCAACCTCAGGAAAAGGAGAATGTTAGTATTTGATTTTAATTTAATCACACATGATTACTCGATTCCCTCAGCTTATCGGCATTAAACATGACGAACGAATTTATCCTCAGCATATCGGACGTGCATTTGGAGAGCAGCGGTAGCGGTAGTGGCAGTGGCGGCAGGGAAACTAAGTCATCACTGAGTGTCGAGAGTGGCGGCAGCAGCAGCCGAGGTGGTGGCGGTCTCACATGGACCCCACCGGCCGGAAGTGCTGAGGGTTCGACGCCAACGTGGACCGAGGGCACGCCGTCCTTCACCGAGAGCTCCAGCAGCGGCGACATAGGTAAGTTGCTCTACGCGTTGAACATCTACTACGGCTCCTGAAGGATACTGCCATGAGGACTTCTCGGCTTCTTCTGCTGGTATCTCCCCTCTCTTCTATTTCCTTCGAACACTCCAACGAGGAATCGCTCGTGCGAGAATACATAGACATTATATTGATTCTCGCTGTTGTTTAATTATCGAGTGTTAACGTAGATCTTCTAAACTTTCTAAGTGATTTTTTTAGATAGTTGCCTTTTTGTGAGAAAGATATATATTAGGAAATCGATTTTCTAGAATTATATCACATTGATTCTATGAATCTGAAACTTTTTTATAAGCCTTTTTTTATTTCTGATTGATATCAATTGAATGATGTAACAGAGTCAACAACATTGACAATCATGTTGGCGAAAAATTTTTCTATCTCGTTAATACCATAGAGTTATTGGACACTTGAATAGTGTGTATTGAATGTTCGGCTCATGAAAGAATTTAATCTTTCTAAACACTAAACGTCTTTTTTGTTAATATATTACATACATATACATTATTCTTATCAATTTTCAAATTATGTTATTATATATATATATATATATATATATATATATATATATAATATATATATATATATATGTGTGTATGTATGTATATGCAATTATTAGATTGTTACACTTTAATATCAATTTGACAAAAAATCTTTTTCAATGAAAAAGCGAAGATTCTCTAGAATTTTCATTTATAACGAAATAAACATAAAAACACACATATGATTTAATATATAAATTAACATATCAGAAAATTTAAACATGAACATAAATTAGAAGTTTCAATTTGTTGTATATAATATTGTATATACGTATGTATGTGTGTATATATATATATATATATATATATTTGTTTTTTTATTATGATTTTTATTTATTGTTATAACATTTTTTTTAAATAAGGAAAGCAGATTTTTTGAAATTAAAATAATATGACATAATTGTCTCGAAATACACATACCTAAAATATATGAATGCGACAATTAAAAATAAATGTTTAACTTTAATGTTATTGTAATATTATTGTTGTGTAATATCGATTATGCTTCAAGATTGTTAGTCAAATGCGAAAATATTTTCATTCGATTATGATTCTATAACAGCTATAATCAATCAACATTGTTGTTCTGTCTAGTCCTGTGTAGCTAATTAAAATAAAGCTTTGTTAAAATGCCTGGTAACTATGAAAGAGACAATAAAGGAAAAAAAATACGAAAACGCGAAACTTCACTTCTTCGTCACTCTTCATTGAATCCTGTCTATACGTTGATTTTATTTTTCTATTTTTATTTGTATACGTTTTCTAATCTTTGAAAATTTCTTAGGACTAGTAGCAGATAAGTTTTGATCTTTGTATTTTTTTATCTTCTCTACTATTGGCCCACACAAACAATTAGTTCACACGCTTCTTCTCATGCATATACAACACAGTTTCTTAAATGCACATTTCACCTTAAAATTGCGAAACCTCGAAAAAAAAGGCACAAATTCTGAACCACTTTTCATTTAAAATTATTTATACAAATGCTATGCATATGTCTCGTGCATTAAAAAAAATTTCTAGTTGAAAATGGACGAATCAGAAATTTCTGGTTAAATTTATTAGAATTCTAGTTGAGACCGGAATTCTGATTGATACAATATTTCTGGTAAAATCTACTAGAATTCTTATTTTTCCAAAATAATTATATTAATCTCAACTAGAATTCTAATAAACATAACCAGAAAATTCTGATTTGTCCATTTTCCACCGGAATTATTATTTAATCCAATTAGATCATTTTTCTTACTGTGTAATATTTTGCACTGCGACAAATACATATTTAAAAATTTCTTAATTTCACGCAATTACGACCGCTTTTTTCCAAATATAGAGCTAATTTGGAGATTACACTATCGCTCGAGATACCTCTTGCCTTCCGTTAATGGTAATTTGTGAGGACCAATGATATTTTTTGCACGATGACGATTAACGATAATTTTAGGTTGCCCGACCACGCCAATCAAGGGTAATCAACGTCAGGATGACGGTGGAAGGATCGCAGCCACTGTGGAGGAGGCCCTAGCGAGTCTCACGACAGAGATGGTAAGTCCCAATTCATTTCGTTGACCGATCGGACACAAGATACAGCTGAGGCAATGGAGAATCATGTTGACATCGTATAAATTTATAAATTTATTTTATATTTAATATACTTCCATGAAATGACAACACAGGAGAAAAATTACAAAATTGAGTTTTTGAAGAGAAAAATTCATTTTGAGTATATCCTTTTCATATATTTTTTTTATTTCAATAATTCTATATTTCTATTAATATGGCTCCATATTACACGAGTAAAAATTTTTATTTACAAGGCAATTTTACTTAAATTATAATTTTATTACTATTGATCGACACATTTTTGTAGTCTCTTATCACATTATAATAATACTATCATGATTGTCTATTGCCACCGCTATATTTATGAACAGACGATTTATACGAGATGGTAAGTTTGCTATCGTCAGTGGCCGATTGATCGAATTATTTAAACGTGTTCTCCCCGAGTGACCGAGGCTTACCGTAATTATTAAAGATAGACTACGACGTGTCATAAAAACTTATCGAATGATAATTATATCGTCTTCAAGTCCTTTTAACGTCCCTTTAAGTATTGCAGGATTTTCCGACTAATCGCGATCCGCATGGAGCGTCCCAAGCTGAATTTTATTCCTAAAAATGAGATAAAAGCACGCGCTCGAAAACGATGCATTGTCGATTATTCTCGAGATGTATCACATCGAGATCACTCATACATGACAAACGTGTCGATGGTGCGTATTCTTTGTGGCGTATTTCATTACGCTACACCAGGCATTTTTATTAAAAAGTAAACAATCACTTTATCAGGACTGACGAAACGCAAAAATATGTGCGTAAAGTACATGTCAGCATGATTTACACTTCGCGATATTCTTTATCGCTTCTCGAAGAATCGTGTCGAACATTTCGCAGCTGAAACATTCAACAATTCTATATATACGTAACTGTTCTGAACAAAAAAAAAGAGTATTGCTTAGAGGTCGCAGAGGAAGCGAAGTATCTCGCATAATCGTCTACAACTCAATAACGAGAATAGTTTAAAAGAGTATCCATCGATTCTGAGAGAAAGAGAGAAAGAAAGGAAAGATAGCCACGAGCTACTCTCCTCACTTTTGAGAACAGGTCTGTGTCTCAGCTCTCATTAAATTCATTCTGACAGAAACGAACGGCCGCTTTGGAACGCTCCATGCGAGAGAGTCAGACTGTCTGAACGCTTTGTCTATTTTCCTGAATCAGGAGATACTGCAACGCGAGTGAATGCACGACTCTCGTCCTCCTTCGTCGTCTCGTGCGCAACGTGCTCTGTGGGTGATCTGCACCGCCGTAACGACAAATCTTCGAGAAAATGAGAGAGAGAGAAAGAGAGAGTGGGTGACTGTGCGAATGATAACGAAATACAATTTAACCCTTGATTGGTTGGAGTAGGTTGCTAACTATGTCCATGTAATTCAAGCTTTTAACAGTCGCGTTTAATTTTACTGTTGGTATCAGTGTTGGTAGTTGGATTTCTTTTCACGGAACATGTAACACTATGCTTTTTTAAAAGTCTGATCTGTCATTCTTCTCATGTTTCACTCTTTTTTGTCGTCATTGTTTCTACCGGATCCTCTTAATTCTTCTCGTTTTAACGCTTGTCGATTATTCATACTTACACTCTCTACTTAAGTCACTCTCTGTTAGGCAGAGAATGACTCAAAATAATTAATTTGGAATTAATATAAGAATATTTGTTTAATCCTAAAAGCCTGCATTTGATTGCAAGATTACTTAAGGGTTAAAAATAAAGAAAAATGATATGAATAGCTTCATCGAGGATCGAGGCGAATATGTGAACTGTTCTGAATCGAGATTATCGACCATTCCATTTTGATGGCGAGTTTATGTTTTATTCATTATATATACATAGAACGTTTCACTTGTACGAAACGTTTGTACTTAACGCGATTTTCATTAACATCTGTTCGGTAGAGACATTCGTCTCGATCCGCGACTTCTAGCATTAATTTGTTATCGACATGTATATCTGTACACATAAACATGTGAGCGTATCTCATTCGAATGTGATTCCCACTATGATAAGGGAACACCTTCGACATCCTTATATGGGCATCCTTGAATCTTCCTGAGTATAGGAGAGTCAATATCATTATGGTTACGTATTTAACAAGAACGTGATACTCGTCGGCCTACAGTACTCGATAAAGCTTTTGACATTGTTTCCAATCGATTCAGGGAGTGATTAAAATGCCATTTTTCAACGAAAATTTTTTTGATAGAGAAGTTTAATTTTTTTATTAAAATGGCCTGTTCGGAAAAATCGTCTCAAATTTCGGTTGATGAAACGCTTCTTAAGGATCTCGTGCACGAAAATCCACGAGTGATTATTAGAAAACTCATCGACACTCGGCACAAGTTCGTCTCCATCGTTTCAATAAAGTTACTCTTTGAGTAAAAATTGCGTCCTAAACTAACAGAAGATTTGAAATGAACTTTCCGAACAATCAAATATTTTTAAAGAGGACCGATAATGACGTTCTTAATTCTTTTGACGTCATATTGTCCTACTTAAATTAATACATATCACTTTTATTCTGTTCTTTTACAGTGAAATTTCTCAGTGAAATTTATAATTCATTTATCAGTGAAATTTTTAATTGGTCTATAAAATAGAATAGGTCAATTATAAACCATATAATTATCAAAAACATTTCATGCAAATTTGAGATATAAATACGTTTGTAATTTTAATTTTTTTGTATATTTTAATCTTTTGATTTAATTTCTATAAAAATTAACGTCAAAAGAATTAAATATTTTTATAATCCGTCAAAGCTGAAAGGCTTATTTTGAAACACAGGGAAATAACAAGGCAAAAGTACTACTAAAATATTCAGCTAAATAAAATATATAAACGTATTGAAAAAGAAGATGATCTTTTAAGATGATCGTAAAAACTGTGTTGTAGCGAATTTATGACGTACATTTTTGTAAGAAATGAAAATTTGTCAAAATGGCATTTTGTTTACTTCCGGACGTTTTCACGCACGTCTCCATTGTCCACGCATAATTCAAGCGTCTTTTTCCTAATCGAGTCGCCGTCGATAAATTAATATCATATTTTACTAACATGTAAAAGGCCGTGTGACTACGGGACAAGTGTCGTCGACATATAATTGACGCATGGCGAACGGGGAGCTTTGTAAATAAAGTATGCTTGCGCATAGTTCGGCTAGCAGAAGGCCCGCGCGATTTCTTTTTATTGCGAGATATATAGTTAGTGTTATGTATCTATATGTGTCTCACGTTCTGTCTGTCTCTGTATGTACCTATATACATACACATACGTATGCACACGCACAAAAAATTGTGTGTAACGTGTATACATATTATAAATACAACGTGCTTGTGTATACTCGCAAAGGTAACACGTATCGAGTTGTTTCCTCCCTTCTGATGAACCTCGGATCGCGATAAAAGACAAGAGACACATATTTTTTATATAAAATCTTCGCCACAGATATGACGAACTCTTGTAATGTATTCAGCGTATCTTAATGGTCGTAGCGATCGCAACATATCAGTGGATGATTTGAAGAAAAAAGAATTTAATATTTCATCGTTTCTTATTTTTTTTTCTTTAAAGCTAATATCTAATATTAAGTTTATTCCTTATACATAAAAGTTTTTTGAAATTGTTTATATAGATAATCTCTCTCTCTCTCTCTCTTTCTCTCTCTTTCTCTCTCTCTTTCTCTCTTTGTTCTTAAAAAATTTTTTTCCGGTGTACAGATAAAACTATACGTTTGTCTGACAAACATCGAGTTATATGGATACTGAAGAAGCTATATTAAATGTGATAACAAAAATATAAAAGTACGTTACAAGCGATATATTCTGATAGGATAAAAGATATTTTATTTAACAGAAAAAATATCCAATAGAGAAACGTAACAAATTTACAATAAATGAGATTAACTTACAATGCTAGATTCCCTTGAAACTTTTCCGTAACATATCCGACGTTCATCAGAATCAGAGTATACGAAAAGTTGTTGCCTCTTGCCAGTACTGTATTATATAATACGACGTGATGCGTGGTGTGAAGTTGATTTTGGCGAAGAAAAGAAGAAGGACTTATAGTGCCGTGTACGTACAATACTCCCGTAGAAACAGAGCATTCAGATATGTAATCGCGTTGCTATAATAGTACGTGAGATTTATCGCGAACGTTTTGAAACGCCAGAATGTTGTTCAATTATACGTATATATTACTTATTATAAAACGCTTCTGAACATGTCGGTGTAACATTTATGATTGGCGGTAAAATCTCACCGCATCTCGGTAACGGATCTTTAAAGTATCTCGAGACATCTTTAACATGCTGTTTATTTTAAACATTGATACATTCCGTCGCGTATTTCCACGATGTACTATCAACTGAAAAAGCATTTAAAATTTTATTCCAAGAGACCTCGACGCATTCCGAATGCATTCCGAGATTTCATTTGTCTTTTATCAGAACGCGTACAACGACGAATGAGAGTATTAGTGTTGCAAATGATATTTTTATGGTCTAGATTGACTGCACTTTATCGAGCGAAATCGACAGAAATCCACGACAGTTATTCAAGTTTTACCGTGGATGCAGATTTTACTGCCGAGATAGCTTCATGACACAGTAGCTTTGTTAACTCAATACCTCCTCGCGGGTATTGCTATTATCGTAATTGTTAGGATCCCGATCCTGCGTGAACATACCACTAACAGCGTTAGCAATTTCAAAAGTGTGATATTTTTTTAACATATCCTTGGGAATTAAATATTGGAATCCGGATTGACGTTGGTGCAAAGTAAATTTTTATTAGATCGCGCGGAAAATTTAGGGAGGATGAGAATCAATCGTAAAAGTATGTGTGCGCGAGAAAGATTGCTGTGTTGCTTATACAAAATACTGAGATTGTCCTGACATAATATGTATGTCCGTTTTTTTTTCTTGTGAAAAGTAAGAGAGAAAATTTTTTGTCGCTTAAAAATATTTCTTTTTAATGCGATTTTCAGCGATTATATCGTGCTCAAGTATATACGTGTGTGCACGTTCCTTCTCGATTAATATAAATCTTTTCCGTTTTCAAAGCGTCATGTGTTGGGCGTAGATGTTCCTCTGTGTGTTTTGTGTGTGCTTATACAAAGCTGATGTTAATGCCATTCGTGAAATAACATTTGTAATTTTCGACTCTTATTTAAAACAGATCAATGTGCTTTGCCAAGTTACAGGTTTAGCAGTCTCTCTCTTTTTATTACATAATTATTCAAAACTATCAAGTCTACCATACCATTTAGGCATTATATTATCTTTTTATGTCCTTTTCGATTCAATTATGTTACATTCGTAAATTATAAGTCATTCCTCATAATTTACGACACCAGTAAAAATGTTTGAGAGTTAAATGTTCAATTTTTATTTTCATAGCAGAAGTAGCAATATATTTAACCATTATTGGCGACTTTATGCCTTTATTGAGTAAATATAATCACAAAAATAGTAAAGTGTGTCTCAAACTGTAAAATTTTTGTATATATAAATCTTATAATTCTAAAAATAGTGTTAACAGAAATCATTCTTAATGATGATCGGATATATCTACATGTTCTCAATTAGAATTTAATTACATTTTATTTTAACAAAACTTTTGAAACTTATTTGAGAATTCAAGAAAAATTATACACAAATTATGGACAAACGAAAGTGATACAGCGTATCTTTCTGTGTTCGTATCATTCAGAGACGAAACAGCCAAGGCGGGCAGCATCAATTGGAGCAAAGCACATCCTTTTCGTTGTATCGTCAAATCAGGACGAGCTTGAAGCGCGGTAGCTTGAACCACGTTGTGATCATGAGGAATATGCAAAGGGCATTAAACATTCGTCGAGCATCATGACGCACGCAGAGTTCATCAGAATTAATTTAAATTGTTTCTTTGCAACTTTCTCTATCTGAGATTTTGCGAAACTAATAACTTCATTGTATTAAATATGATATGTACATAAAATGCATCGATAGGTTTTTTGAATCTACAGATCTGAAGTATGTCACATCACATGACGTTGATAAATGAATTATTGATAATTTTGTCATAAAGTTGATTAGATACAAATTATGCTAAATGCAGAACGCATCGATTGAACATTAATTAGATATTTTAGTGATTTAATATTAATTTAATATAATCTAATCTTTAATATAATCTATCTTTAATGTAACGTGATATGAAAACGAAATATTATATGACGAATTTACAATTTTGTTTTAAACATTCTTTTTTATAAATAAACATAACAGTAATACAATTAAAAATGCATTTCTAATTTCAACAAAGTACAGTAATTTAGAAAGTAAATTAAAAATTAGTTTAATTACTCTGTAAAACTTTAGAGTAAATCTCACTCTTAAAGATTGAGAAAACTAAGTCTCACTCTTTTTCAAGACTGGCTTAATTTTTATTAAGATTTATTAATTTTTATTTAGAGTGAGATTCCACTCCAAAGAATTTAGAGAAAATATTTATAAATATATTTGTACAAAATTTTATGTTTATTTAATATTACCATACTTTATAAATTTAATAATATTAATATTATTATTTACAAAATAATGAATGACATATTCAGCTTTAGAAAAAGTTATGGCTAACAATAAACGCATGTAATTCGCATAATCCTGTATAATACATAATAATGCGCATTGCATTTATATCTATTCTATCGGTGAAGGAACGATAATCTCGCTGAGAATTAAAATTAAATAGAAATTTATGCAGATATGCATAGCGTTTTTAACTGTACAAATGTGCCAAGATTTTGACAAAAGGCAAATAATTTTATGTAGACACGTGTCTGTTCGTGATTTATTAATCCACGCGTCTCTTCCATTTTTTGCATTTCTTCACTATTATATCGTTTCAATGTAAGATTCTTTTTAATACTGTCTGAATTTTGTCCGCTAATGTAAATCAGCAATCCATATATTACATTTAATTAACATATTAAAATTTAACCATGCAAGTACTTTCCTAAAATTACTAATATAACTCTAAAAGCATGCTTGTGTTTACTTTGTGGTTTACTTATGGTATTTAATGATTTTATTGATGACATTTTTTAAAATTAATTTAATTTAATATATGTTTCTACATACTGTTCGTATACATAAATATAGATTCAATCATTTACGAAGTAGTCAATTGGTTTTCAAAATTTGCGCCTTGTAAAACGAAAATAATGTATTATTTTGTAATATTGTATAATAATTTATTATGTGTATATTTCCAGTGTCTGTGAAATGTCAAGGAAATTATATTTTCTACCATTTTTTTTTAATATTTGGATATCAATTCGCATTGTGACTAAAATGATTTGTTAGGTACTCAGATAAAGTTGTGTACACAGCATGTATTATATTTGGAGAATTTGGGATGGAAGTTGGGTGAGAAATTACGTGCGTACGGCAATCGATAGCGATGGACTAGCTGTATCGATTTTAAAACTTAAACACTTCATGCATTAGATTTAAACGAGATATTCGATGCTTTTTCCTCTTAATTGTTAAATAATCTTTGACGTCAATGTTATTAGAAGGAATATATATTGTCGATCGAATTCATGACGCCTAGTCCATTCCTATCTGCCTGAAACTACATAATAATTAGTTAATTTCAGTAACAGAGCGATCATTCAATTATGTTGTCACGAATGAATTGTCACTTAATCAAGATGTTCGGCAATATATAATATACGTATTATTGATATTATTTAAATAAAATAATTATTATTATTCTTATGATTGCTGCTGTTATCGTCGTCGAAAAATTTACAATATTGACCCTTCGTATATCATTGTATTCTTTACAGATATATTTCCTTTGCTAAGAAATCGCATGACATTGAATCAGTGAAAAAATATTACATTATCACAAGGTATGACTCTCTCTCTCTCTGCTAAAAACGCAGAAGCCTAAACTGTTGAAACGTTTTATCGTTATAAAATATTAAATCGATCATCTTAAAAGAATTAATGTTTGTAATATTTTTATGATCCTCCCTCGGTCCACACTTTATTTTTGTTTTATTTTATCGAGAGTTTCTTATCCTGGTTTCTTTATTTGCTCCCTTTCAGACTCACCTGTAGACAAGCGAACACGGAGATAATTGTAAAAAAAAAAAGCGAAAAAAGAGC
This sequence comes from Acromyrmex echinatior, assembly GCF_024713525.1. Lineage (NCBI taxonomy): Eukaryota > Metazoa > Arthropoda > Insecta > Hymenoptera > Formicidae > Acromyrmex > Acromyrmex echinatior. Next base: position 11,239,805 of record NC_141853.1, on the reverse strand, counting down.
GAGACAGAACTGATTACGGAACATGACTGGCCTGACGGGCAGTTGGTGCATTTAGAAATCTCTGGAAATAATGTGAAAGAGGCATTAGGATTATTAATGTAAGTCCAAATGTAGCAATAAGCAAATGTACTCGGATTTGTACGAGGAGTTGCCGATGCATCCCTTTACACCGAGAGAAAAATTAGTGCAATTATAGATTCTATTAGAATTTTTATAAGACAATTAGAAAATACAAGTACAAAATTAATGAAAAAGGAAATATATTTTTAAATTTAGGCAACCATAAATTATTATAGGTTATCAATTTTAGAAGAGAGATTTTCCTCTCGGTGTTTTCTGTTATTTTTGTTGTTCATAAAACCCCGAGAAGATCTTTATTTATTTGAAATTGATTTTATATAATCATTTAGTTGAGTTATCGTGGATTATAAATGTTTAATAATTTTGATTGAAATTTTGGATTTTTCAAAAATAATCCAAAAAATATTTTGGAAATGTGTCATATATAATTTCATAATAATATATAAAAATTAAGGCAATTTATTTATAAATAATTCTCTTGGATTTTTCTGAAACTGATCGACTGGAAAAAATTGAAAACACGTTTTTCGAGTCGATTGCCTCGATCTGCTTTCGGCAACGAGTATGCTACTTTTAAGTTATTTATTTGTGCTACCGTTCGCTGCCTTACACATCTATTTAAGGAATTCTTACGTGGTTATTGAGTACACGCAACGAACATCATTTCCGGAAGTCTATTTATGAAGACTGCTTTCACATTTCTATCGTCCTTAGAATAGATCCTTCTATCTAAAAATCTTTCTTTTAAATCTTTTACACTTTCGTGTATATATAATTGCGTGCATGAACTGTCGTGAACAGCGGTGTTTTACTTATGCAGATCATTTCATCAAGGTGCGCATTTTATGCTTACAATGGTTTGTCATTCGATAGTATGCGCATTTAGATACATTGAGACGTGTCTAACATGTAGATGCGTTTTCCGCCGGAAGCTATATTCGCGAAACGTGGATGAACAGAGATCGTGAGTGTTGAGATAAGCATAAATTGCACTAGAAGATATTAGCGAACTAGCAATTTACCTCAATAGAGCTTGGCATTGATATTCTAATGCGAAACTTGCCTCAATTTCCACGAGTTAATTGTCATAACAGGCACAAGTTTGCATTTCTCTGCCAATAAAACTATCGAATTCGCCGCGTTTATCATTCCATATGTATAAATATGCTTTATGGAGAGACATATTCTTGCATAAATCTGAGTGATCTTATTTAAATTATAGATAATAGATAGAAAAATATATAAACGTAATTAATAAACGTAATTTAATAAAGTGTAGCTAATCTAGAATTATAATAACATGTTTTTCTTTTATATACATATGTATATATTTATATTTACATATGTGTATGTATGTATGTACGACAAAAGGATTAATTCGGAAAGCATTCCTTTTCGCACTTACGATCTCGCACGTTCCGATAATCGTTCAGGTTTCGCTTTTTGCATTATCGTAAACGAATTATACGGTTCTTTCGTGTTTCTTGTGAATGCAGTATTAAAATTAGATTCTTTTCGAGGAACAAGAAGCGACCGTGCGAATATAACATAATTCACGACAGCGGTAGCAATAAAACTCCAAAAATAATTTGGAGATATATAGGTCGAATAAATTCGAATTATGTAAAAAAGAAATTAATATCGCTAAGGAACAAGCATAATAATGCAATAATCGAGAAGAATAAATGAGTTATTGACTTCTCAATAATATCATGCTGATTTTTTTATTACTTTTCTTCGCTTTTAATTTACTATTATATTAATTCTATTTTAAATAGTCTAATACAATGAATTTGAGATTAAGAAACCATAAAATTGCAAACAAACTAATCCCACATGATGAAGAATATATCATTAAATTATAAATTATATTATTAAATTATAAATAATATAATATATTTATTAGAATTATACATAAATTATATCATAAAACTTTTTTCATAAATCCAGTAAAATTGGAAAACTGTTTAAACAACTCAATACTGTTGTTTTTATAACTTAATTGTTCAATTAGCATGACATGCGAGTACACTGAGAGAAAGAATTTTGTTAATTTAACAAGCCACCAGTATCTTTAACCGATGATCGGTAAATATGTGACAACAAATTTTGTTGTTGTGATTACTGTTAGTCTGCTATACCAACCAATATTATTAGTAACAGAAACAAACTATATAGAATCTAATCTATCTTTTGGATAAACTTTAGGCTCGTTTATATAGAATTCGTAGATGATCGTGGAGTCTTAAATCGTAGAAAACCGATCAAGCACAATCTAATATTAGGTCATTTAAAAAGTATCCGCGGTTTTTTGTTCAATTTTTAAATGAAAAAACCGCGGATACTTTTTAAATGACCCAATATAAGGAGAAACTTATACTTGACTAGAATTGATCAATTTCTTACGATTTGAGACTTTGCAACCGTCTACGACTTTTATATATATATATATATATAAGCCTCTTATTTGCTAGCTTGATTATTTGTTACACAGACGAATTAATTTGCGATCGTAACAAATCGATCGTGTTTTTAACAAATATTACATTTGCTTTTCCTTGAGTTGTTCCTATAACAAAATCATTTTTCCTAGTGTATATAATACATAGAAGTCAATAACTGTACGCATTATATAGCAAATTTAATAATATAATAAAATATTAATAAAAAATTATATAATAGGGATATCAAAAGAATCTCATTATAATTTTATGTATCCTCAACGTACGATTCAGTAATGGTTGTAATCTGCGATATGGGTGATATTATTGTGAGAACTCGGCGCTCTTGAAATGTCAAGTGTCGCTCTCGATGTTCGTTCTATACATATTCACAGAAAGATATTATTTGCAGCTGTGAAAAAAATATATTTATATATGTATACATATAAATGGTGCACTTATCCAGACATAGATATATTAGACAAGATATTCGGCAACGAGCGTATTTTGTGAATAAAACAGTATTTCTTATTGAAAAAAAATGTAATAATCTTACTCGACAAAAGCGTCGACATAATCTTTTTAATTTAAGCAAGTAAAACGAAAGATCTGCGACCATCTCAATAAAGTGATATTCACTTCATCACAAATATGCTTATTATCGAACTTCCTCTATATGCCATGCGATGGTATTTTGCATTTTCTTTCTTTTTTTTTTTCTTTTGCGACATCGCGACGTCTCGATACCTCATTAGGCGGATACATTAAGTCCAGCCAACTGATGTACGATAATAGAGAATAAATTATTGTTGCGTCCTATTTATTTATAACGAAATTTATTTTATATATTCTCTGTTCGATTACCCGGAAAAAAATCCCGAATCTGTCCCATTATTATAAAACTCAAATGTAATACAGCATTAATTATTTGTAACGTTACGCTATTTATTTGTATTATATCCATCAACAGGTGTATCTTCAGTCACACATACATATAATTCTTGAAAGATTGCAATAAAAATGTCGCTGTCCGGAAATGAAGGTGAGTATGTGAAGTGACACGCGTGAAAACAAAACACATGAGCACAAAAATGTATGTCGTGCATTTTATCACATTCTAACGCACTGGCACAATTTGATTTTTGAACTGACTCTGTCTATTCAGGAAGATAATAGCGCAATTAATACGTCATTAAATTCCGTGTAAAGCCGACGAGATTTCGAGTCATTGCAGATCATTATCGCTATTATGTCAATTAGAATTATCCTATATAATAACGTTGAAGAAAAAGCTGTCGGCGAAATTGACAAAACACAACGGAGCCGGGGCTAACGAGACGATGACTCAACTTATCATATAAAGACTTGCGTCGATGAGGAATTAGGACGGAGTCTCTATCTCTGCGCGGCTCGCTGCAACGTATTCTGCATATGGTAAGTTTTATTTTGCAATATATATACGTATACGTTAATCTGTAAACGAATCTCTACGATGAGACTGCTGATTTGCTATTGAGAGATCAATCGTTCGAAGTATATTAACAATATGTTGAATAGCTTATCTTCGATCAAGATATTTCGAATATTACGCGTTATTATGCAGCGCTCAATCTCGCATTAAACTTATTTCCTTAAATTCTTAAAAACCCACTTCTCGAGTTTCACATATATTAAGCGATACATCTGATGGGAAATGAACAGTTATATGCAGGAATAATTCTTTCATTAGAATCAGTAATTATCAGAATCCTAATAGGTAAGTAGTTTTTCTATGCCAAGCGATGATCGCGTTTTTCTAATTTGTAACGGACGGTAATCGCGTACTTTCTCAAGCTATTCGTGCTAGTTTCACCCGCAAATTGTATCGCGATATACAATGAACGATAAGCTTCAAAAACGATCTCAAATATGAAAAATGATATGAAAATAAATTGATATTTGTTTTGACAAAGGAATAAGGAATACATGGAAATAACTTTGCTGAAGTATCTAAAAATTGAGGTGCAGATCTGAAAATAATTTTTTGGAATATCAAAATTTGTGTGGGACGTACAAATTGGATGCAAAAATGTCTATTTTTTTAGGGTATCACGCTTAGCATTCTAGACAATTATTTTGCAAATTCAACAAAATTATTTGCAGATCTATATTTAATTTTTACTTCATCAAGATAATTCTTTCCATATCGAGAGAACAGCATGTCCAAAATCGGGACGTCATTTAGGCATCTTTTAGACATTATCTTGACAGTCATCTTAAAATCGTCCTTAAGATGTCTTATGTCTTGATTTTGGGCATGCGTGCTGTCTGAAAGGTATGATAAATTCACGATCCTTTTTCACACATCGCATGTAATTTAAAATGAAGAATTTATGAAATTACGATCGCTCAAGTAAATAGGAAAATCCAGAAAAGAGAAGAGATCACGTGGTGTATCTATTTTCAAGTGAAAGACGCTGATAGCTATGAAAGTTTAAATATAGTTTATATATTAAATATATGCCGGTGCGTTTAGGTCGCCTCATCGAGCGCGACAGGCAGACGCTTGTATGCGTTTTATTTATCGACCTCTTCGGACGATCAGTGCTTAAAAAGCGTATACTCGAGCAAGTGCTCGGAGAGACCCAGCCGTATATGAGTCAAGGCTGCTGAGGGACCCTTACCTACTTTTTCCTTATATGGTACTGAAACGGACCGATGACTGTAACTGATCAGATATAACGGCCAGATATTACGCAAAGCGTGCGTGACGATTTTGTCGACGATTATTCGTGCAAATTATACGCGGATATTTGATTTATTGACACGAGTTCTCTGTTGCACTATCGCGGAAAACAACATTCGTCCTGATAAAGCTAGCTATACGACTTGATAACGTCACTCAACTTCGAGAAGCACTCGAACCGACCCTAGGTAGATGGAATTATTGACGAGATTATTTCGCGGAGAAGAAGAAAAACTCAGAACGTCATCCGGTGTCATAACGGATCGACCGTGACACGAGTTAACTCAAGGAGATCGAGTTAGGTGGCTATACGTTGACCCCGATGCCAAAATTACTAATGCGGCCGATTCCAAACGCTTTCTTATTGAAAATGAAGGTATTGTTTTCTGATGGTCTACGTCAACCGTCTCCCCTCGCTATTGTACTCTCACTCCGTTTATAGACAAATTTCGAAACGATCGTCTTAAATGTCATTCGCATGACCGCTATAATCTTCCTGAGTAATTTATGAGACAATTGATATTTAACGACTGAAACAAATCTTGATAAATCAAGATAATAAATAGTAGAGATATGTTAATAAAGATATGCTAATAAAGTGTAATAATAAAAAAGTAGAAAAATCTGTTCATTTATCCCACATTTATCCTGCCATTTTTTTCCTCCAATAAAAAATCAATTTCTATGTAAATGCGAATATAAATGAGGAATGTAATTTTACAATACAGATTCATCTTCCATCTCAGAAAGAAACTTAAGCGATTATTCATGTGTACAAATTGAAAATTAAAAGCTCGGTAAGTAATAATATTTTATAACTCTCATTAAAAATGATTTCGAATTCAGAGCCATCTGAAAAATACGATACTTTGCGATTCGCTAAAAGGGATAAGATAAAATGGAATAGCTGTGACTCAAATTTGATAATTTAATAATGCTGAGACAGCACGCGTATTAAAATCGAAAGATCGGTCTTGAAGTTGATATAATATGATTTTGTCTTGATTTTGGATACGCGTGTTGTTAGGCATATTTTTCTTTAATTTAAACCAGTCATCTCGACTGGACCAAAATTATTTTCCAATGGGTCTACGAGAATCATCGAAGAATGTCTTCATCGCAAATGCGCATCATTTCAGGGATCGCGATGTGACTTTGACTTTGCTCAAGTTTCGCGGACGATTGAAGCTGGCAGTCGATTGAAGTCCAACTTTCAGCTTTTTTTTTCTCCACTCTGTGCTGTTTTCTGCGACGATACGAAGTGTTCCCCCATCTCTGGCCGTCGTCGAAATAGAGTATTCGGCACACACTCGCGTTCGCGCGTCTGCGATCTAAAGATAATCCACGGGCGGCGGCCGATGTACGTTTTCAGAGATCCGTACGTAGAAGATCCGGGGGGTACCACGGTGATGTGGTAGGGAGCAACCTACGTCCTCGACGATCTCGAGAAGCATCGCGAGAAGGTGGGAGCCACGACGAAGCGAGCCCCGAGCGCCTCTCCGTCGCCCAGTCGTGACTTAGCCCGCAGATCGGACGCATCCCGGACGAACCGGATACAAACGTGAGTACTTACGCGTGGAGTACCATGTGGTACCCTATGCGTATCAAGGCCGAAGAGAGCCGCGAAAGAAGCCATCTTCTGGAGCGTGTCACTGACATCCGCGGGGATATCGCGGGTCGTCCTACATTCTCTTTCGGAAAGAAAAGAAGTATATCTCCTAGACGGAAAAAGAAAGAAGTGTGGTATTTGCGTGGTAAATAGTAGTGCTAAGTGACATTAAATGACAGTAAATAGTCACAAGGATCCTCATGTTTGCCGCGGCAAATTGCTTGATTTTCATGTAAATGTCATTTGCACGTTTATACACATGCACGCAATCTCTCACACATCCAAGCTTCAGCGAATTCCGACGAACTTGAATAAATACGCTCGAATAAATATGAAGGACGAGTCGTGCGAGTCCTCGCGAGGGGGAGATATGGCTCGACTTTGTACAGAGAGAGAATATTATTAATTCATCACGGAAAGAATTTCTTCACGTACAGCGAAATTGGTTGCCTGTGAAAAACGGATGTGAAATCACAATAATCAGATCTTGATTTTAGTGCGCATAGAAAAAAATGATCTCAATTCGGTGACTGTCAATTCAATGTGCGACTGTTCATTTTTAATACGTTTTCGAGAAGGAGTTTTTTTATAATTATTTGGATATACCAGTTAGTGGATGATTATTCAATTATTGGACGAAATGATAAAAATTAAAAATTTTAAGCTTTTAATTATTGTATGATTCTAAATAAATTCGTTTTATTAAATTTGTATAAATAATTTATTTAGAATTAAACATATCATTAAAAGTTTATTATTAAAAATTTTTAATACTTTATCCAATAATAATTGAATCTGCTACTTGGCTACATTTATCTTATCAAATTATTTAATGTTAAATTGATGTTACTGTAAAAATCAATTTCAAACGATCATCGAACGCAGTTTCTAAAATTATTCAAGACAGAAATAGTAAGCAAAATAAGTAATAGTATGAAATTGCAAATTTAATTTTCTTTACAAAGATAAAAAAATATGAAAATTGCAAATAATTTTTAGTAACGACACTTAATACATTAAAGATTTGTAACGTTTTTTACGACTTCGTTGTTTGAAGAATGATATCGCCGTTTTGTGATCTATATGTCGATATAGATATCGCTTGGAATAAACGATTACGTTCAGGAAGATGACTTAATCATCAAATGAACAATGAATGACGTATGTGTCTATGCACAAAAAGTGAAGTAGCTCAATTGTTACATCGACGTCGAGTAGAATTATCTTTGTTCTTATTTTAAAGTTGAGCGAAATTGCTATCGTACAATCGACAAATTTAAAGATATGAAAAATATAAATTACAAGAATTAAAAAAAAATATTAAGAAATAATCTACTTGTATAAGTTTTGTAATTTTCTCTTTATTTCATGAAACAAAATTATTCAAATATTGAAAGTAAAAAAATCGCTACAAAAAGAACGATTATTAAATTTCCGAGAATGTTTCAATTATTATAATTTATTATATTTAATAAAAATAGCGTTATAATCTGACAGCTTTAATATTCATTGAAAAAATGGAATTTCGTAGAACCACGATAACGGATCATCGTGAGCTATGACGGCTGCTACCTTCCGGAATGCAGTGACTCACAAGAATTTTTTTTCACAAGTAATCACTGTGACTACACAGTGCACAGACTTTTGATCTTTTCGTAATATGGAGACAAATTTCTTCGGCGCGTTCCATCAAGAGTGCTGAGCTAAGCACGTTTTACTCGGAAAATAAGCTAACGTTACCATCGATTTACGTGCAAATAAGCAAAAAAGAAACAACGCTGTGTCACTTCGAAATTACATATAGAATTATATGTATATATTAATATTTATTAATTATATTTAACAGAGAACAGCTCGAGAAATATTTGAAATCTTTAGAAATAAGCATATAAAAAATAATTTTTTCTTTAACGTAACGAAGAATTATCTCAAATATTTAATATTAGTTGTAGTTAAATTTAAGAAAACATCTTTTTATTAAAAAAGTACCTTTTTATTTTTTTTTTGCAAAAGAATACTTGTATATAAGCAACTTTACTTTAACATTATTTAACGATATTGCATTTTTCATCTTTTACTTCATCTTGTCCTATTTTACAATCATCGAAACAAACGTTTTCAGTACGAGACAGATATCCAATGGTGTGCCATCGATTTTTTTCTCCCGAGCGCGTAATAGGACACCACCAAGTTAAGTCACTCGGTCGGTACGTTTGGGAATCAGCGCGACGTCCGCTATGCGTAACCCGAAATGGCCTGGCCAGGCAGCAACGAATCTTGCCACCCTCTCCTCCTCTTGACGCGTAAAAATAAACCCGTTGGTTACGATACGCGCGTTTTTGGATTCGTGGAACGCGCGTCCCGTCAAATGGAATTTCGTGCAATAGCCCACCTCGAGAAATTCCGCTTTACAACGAATTTTTATCATCGCAATCCATGATCTTCCTTGCCATCCATGATCGCGGAATCTTCACGTCTAAAATATTCTACTTGAAGAAGAAATAAAGGAACTGGAATTAACGAGCGCGCAAATGGAACCGATCATTTCGCGAGAATTTTGTTTTCCCGTGAATTACGTGTAAATGTTTATAATATGATTGCACGTGCATTTAACTCCGCGTTCAACTTCGCAGAATCTTCCGACTAATGTTTTTGTTTCTACGAACATCATACAAACTTCATTTCCCTTTCGTTCTCTGCTTACCAGGCATCTCTGATTACCAGCGAGCTCGGAATCTCGCGCGGTAGAAACAGAGATGCGGTTTTACCGTACATGCAATTGCAGTGGCGCAGGCACGAGATTCTTTAAGATTATTCTTTAAACGAATATTTAATAACGACAAATTTCGTTCCATTTCAAATTTGCATCGTTCTCAGTAATTTATATATCTTTATTCTTGGCAGAGAACGCAAAAGTTACTAACACATCATGAAAGAGGATGCATTTTAAGAAAAATATATCTGACATGAAACATTATTCCTGTTAATGAAAGAAAAAAAAGAACAAGTGAAAAAAAATAGAAGTCGAATATATTTGTATATAAAGTAATATAGTATGATACAAGAATAATAATAATAATAGTAACGATTTCCACGAGAAGAGATAAAACTATCACAGTGCATCTTCAGTAGTTAGTATTATCGATATCAGTTGACTGACTCTTCAAGCAACAATCAACAAGTACGTAAAGTTTTCAACATATATCGCGACATCGATAAAACCAAATCGCTTATTGTCTTTATACACAGCAGAGACGCGTCGCGATGGTTTCGTCATTGAAATTCGAACCACGTTTATTACGTGATACCGTTCCATAAAACGGAATTCTTTAAAGTTATTCACGACTCGAGGTGAACCGTCCCCGACGCCTATTCTCTGATCGCACCGCAGAAATGTTCCGCCATTTAAGAACGATTTATACAAACGACCAGGGATGCAGTCGCGACGGATTTTTGTTCTCCCTGCTCGCTCGTGCACGGGGATTGCATACCTGAGCAGCATGACGTCACGAGACGAAAAGAGGCAGCGGAGCGCGAACGTTTGATATCGCCTTCCTCCGCGGCCCGGGCCCTCCTCAGCGAGGAGCCGGCTCTATAAATAGGATATCCGGTCGCTCGCTAATTATACACCTATGCACGCCCGTTCGCCGAACGGCGAATCCGCGAGAAAGCAAAGCCCGGAATTTTCTTGCTTACGAGAAGAATTCTCTTGCGCCGCGAGAGAATCCCATTTCCGCGCCCGTGACGGGTTTATCCTCCCCTTCTTATCCTTGAAACGTCGTCGTAAGTTGCTGGGGAAGGATAACGGATCGTACGATCGCACGAACGATCGTAGTGTGCGCTATTTCAACCCTATATATCGTTGCGAGGAGGCTATATAGAAACCACATTCCTTCGCGAACAAAGAAAATTACTACACGCGAGGAAAAAAAAACGGGGCATACTTAATTGTTCATCGGAGCGAACTTTGAAATTCGGTTAGTAGAGGCGTAAAAGCGAGGCGAGCAAAAAGTCTCGCTAATTGGATGGTTTTATGTCACGGTAAATTAACGAGAATTTTTCGTGACATTGTCGAGTAGAACAATTAGATCAGTAAATTAATTATACCTATGTTTCTTAATCGAATACATAATTGTGATAATTCTTGTCAATGCATTTTTTAAGTCAATATATTACAATTATAATACTTTACTCAAACATAACGCAAATTGTCATGACGATAACATTAAAATGACATCAAAATAGCTCCAAAATGATTACTATAAAAATTACTTTTTAATTAAACATTTTATTTTAACGTCATTTTGATATTATCGTGACTTATTGTTCTGCTTAAATAGTTTTACGATTTTACACGCAATTAATTATGATTGACAAGAAAGTACATATCGATATTTTTATTTAGACTTGCGTTACGTGGAAAAATTTTATTTTATTCTATCTTGTTATACAATAGAAGAATAAGAAAAAGGGACACTCCATAATCAATCCATGAATTTTGTATATCTATCTATAATTGTATTCTTGTTCGATGCTACAGATTTTCTTCTGTTGGACGAGTGAGGAGACACAAACACCACCATGGACGCAATCAAGAAGAAGATGCAGGGAATGAAGCTGGAGAAGGACAACGCGATGGATCGCGCGTTGCTCTGCGAACAGCAAGCTCGTGATGCCAATGCGCGAGCTGAAAAGGTATACAAAACTATTATTCTTCATGACAAATGTTTTGAAATCAATCATAATTGTTCATATACAAAAATATGTATGTCAGAATTTGATAATTGGGATAAACTTAAAGATGATTGAATTGACAATTTATTAATGTTTTCGAAATAGCGATAAAAATACGATCTTATGCTGACGCCTGGCGCTCACTTTTAGCGTCAAAATGCTACGTAGTCAAAATATCAAGTTAAATTTGATCATGTGATCTATTTTGATACTAAAAATGCCAAGTGTCAGCACAGAAAGGTATTTTAAAAATATACATTAAGCTAAATTACTATAATCTATTTTTTAAATAATAGTAATAATATGAAGAAATAATGAGATATATTGATTTACACAGGCTGAGGAAGAGGCTCGTGCCCTGCAAAAAAAGATCCAGACCATCGAGAATGAGCTTGACCAAACTCAGGAAGCTCTTATGCAGGTCAACGCGAAATTAGAGGAGAAGGACAAGGCTCTGCAAAACGTAAGTCGAGCAAATATTTTTATTATTCCATAAACGAAGAAGTATTTGACATTATTGCTTGATCGAACCAGAAATGGATTTTAGCAATTATTTTGATTTATTATAATTAATTAAGATCAAATAATTTGCATTGTTACACCTGTGGACACTTTAATTTTTCTGCCTTGTACTTTCTGACATATTCAAAAAATTTCTATATATAGAACTTTAATTACTTCCAATAATAGCCCACATAGCAAGATGCTAATAGTTCGCTGACAGATTGACAGTAAATCAGATCCAACTGTAGATTCATAGCTATTTGCATCAACATTAAACTCAAGATTTGTCGATAGAATCTACAGATATGCTGATGCCAACAGAATGATAGCAGAAATCGAGCACGTGAGACAATTTGACAGCAGACTAGCAAAACTGACATAAGAATAGTATATTTTGTTCGATTTCTATTGCCAATCTGTTGATAAAGTATATCAACAGGCGTATTTTATTTCTGACGGCAAGTTGCCGATATCAATGAAATATATTATTAGATATTCTAGATCCGAATTCTGCGTAGACTGCTTATTCAGCGAAATATGAAATTTCAAAACGAAAAATGTTCAAAGAGTTCCAAATCCTTGGAATTACAATATATTTAATTTTCACATTTCGCATTTATTCACGCTAACAAAAACAAAAGATATAATGTAATTTTCATTGATATCCAAGTAAAACAAAAAGAAAAGAAGATTCTGAAATATTGCATAACAGAAAAATTCCATTTATATCACTTATTTTATTCAAGTCAGAACGTTAGATTTGAAAAAAGCTGTAAATTTGGCTTTTATGAAATGAAACGTTAGCAAAACTAGACATAATCCAGGACCTCTTGACCCGCAAAAAAATGCCGCCTCAACAATAGTTACCGACAGAGCACAATCAGCGCACAATGCGAGCGCGCGCCGATTGATGGCGCCACTTGTTCGCGCAGGCGCAACTCGCACGTCAACAAGCGGCGCGTCCACTTGCTCTCCGCGAACAGTTCATCCGTGATTCGCGCAGTTTCCGCGTTATACGCTCGTGAACCTTCGGCAGCTTCGGCTGTCCCCACTCCATCCCACTCGCGCGTCGCTTAACCGCGTGGAGGGGACGTTGCTCTCGGTCGCCGTGCGCGCGAGCGAGACAGATACAGCGTGGCCAGTGCACGGCGTAGAACGGTGCGATCCCTTTTCTTTGTGTACGCGCCGCCGTATTGCGTGTGCGTGACGTGACGGTGCAACACAACCGGTGGACAGTACGTCGTCGGCGCGGGGGAGAAACGTGTGTCTCGATCAGTGACAGACAAGATGGCGGAGTGTCTGGTGCGGTGGTAGTAGAGCGGTGCATATCGCACGGGTCGCGTCGTCACGGAGGACAACGCGGAGGGTCTCGGTTGTTGGCCAAAGCTTGACAACAGCTGGACGCGACATGGAACGGGCGGTCTCGGCGACGACCAGACGCCGCGGTCACCAGCATCATCCGCGGCACACCACGCGACGACGTCTCGACGCCTCCAGCAGAGGACCCGCGCAGTGTGGCCCTGCTGATGCCGCCAGGAACACCACGTTTACCGGCGACGAGACGTCGCTCGCCAACGTGACCGTCGACTGCCGACTTGGCGCGACGGATCCGTCCGTGACACCGCAAGTGACACTCGGCACGAGATGGCCCACGAGGATCAACGAGATCGAGACGAAGGACTCGAAAACTCAGGTGCTCGAAGAGGAGAAGGAGAAAGATAATGAAGGAGTCCGTAGGGATGATGACGTCCGACAAAGGCTCGCGCAGTGTAGCCCGGACGTTCCCGTGCTCGGCGAGAGTAAGGACGCTGAGCACGACGAGATCCAGGATCGGCCGGGTAGAAAGAGAAAAACCCACCGATTTAGTCCTCGTAGGAAGAACTCTGCCGAGAATCGCGACGAACGCGATCCGCGAAGCAAGAGCAACTCGCCCGAGCCTGAGCACGCGGTCGCGAGGGCACGCGGCGACGGGAACTCCGATGACGAGTCTGCCAACGTCGAGGAGGACCCTGAATTGGCGGAGCTAGCTAAGCTACGTTGTCCCAGCGAACGTACCGAGGTCCAGGCCGAGAGAGAGGCCCGCAGGCGGAAGAGATGCGCCGATTATCCTGGGCTCGCCTTCGGCTGCTCCATATTTTCCAGCGACACGATGATGAAGTTCAGTCTGATAAAGAACGAACTCCAGAATATCATGGGCAATCAGCTGAAGCGGGTCAGTATCCGCCGTATGACAACGGCGTACCGCCGTTAAATAGCGGCCGTGATAGGCAAACGCGACGGTTTCAAGGTCGTCAATGACCTTGATAACGCCGGTCAAGAGGTCCTCGAGGTCGGCTGGTATTTCGTTAGATTCGCTGAAAATATCAAACTCTTTGGAAACTTTCCTTTTTTTTTCAACAATATTTTTCGGAGATACGAAGTTGAGTATTTTTTATAAAATACTCTTTAAGCATTTGATAAAGTCTCGTTATTTATACACAAATTCAATCAAAAAACTTGACGCTAATGAAGCGTGAACGAAGGTATATAATCATAAGATCATTGCCTTCAAAGGAAAATCAATGATTGTGGCAATGTAATTTGATGTTATCAGGTCATTCATTTTCTTGTAGTTATGATAACGTCGAAGTATTATCAGTTATTATGTTGCTGCGTAAAATTAATGATACAATGAGAAATAATTCGGTTCTAACAGCTTGAATATTGTAAGAATTTAATATGAATTTCGTTATCCAAAATTATTTAGAATTTGATTCTAAAATCGATCGGTTGAAAAATACTAATATTTTTATTTTATAATTCATTTTCTCTTATGTATGACGTATACACGTTTCTAGTTGCAATAATAAAAATGCATATAGCACGAATTACGTAAGCAGCAACATCAAGATCGCATACAACTCTGAAGATGTGGGCGAATTTCGTGTTCAGAGAAAATAGCTTCTAATGACAATCAACGCCACTTCTAGCTTTCTACTTTTTTTCGGACATTCAATTGATATCGTGATGATTAAATGAAGCAAGAAAACGGACGGACTTTGTGCTCGTCACGTTACTGAGCGCAGTAGATGTTTATTTGCAATTAAAATCACGTCGGAATTGTCGCAGTAATTTTCATCTAGATATGAATTTGAAATGAAGCTTTTAAGATTATAAATACGCGCTCTGATTAAATGATTATAGAGAATAGCTTACATAAATTTTCAGGAATATTACATTAAATTGACGTTCAATTATCTTTACAGGTGTATAGGTATCCGTATTTTCATGTAATATAACTGTTTTCTTTCACGGTTCTTTCACAACATTCAGTCAAACTTCTGCAAGAAATGTCATGAAAAATTTAAAAGTTTGAAATATTTTTATCTTCTGTTCAATATTAATAAATATGACAATCATTAATTATCGCGATCTGTAATTATCAAATTGACATTGTTTGCATCGATTGTGACTACAATCAAATAGTAATTGAAAGCTCGTGGCAGCAAGTTCAATTTTTACAATAAAATGAATTAAATACCTTATTGAATGATAATATAATATAATAGCTTAAATTTTTCAAAGCTGCATTCCAAAACGTCCTCTCCGAGGAAGATTTTACTCTATGTGCTATATATAGTATATGTTACTATATATTTCGAGTAAAATTTTTTGCTCGGAGAAGACGTTTTGGAATGTACTCCAAGAGATAAGCAATTCTAGCCATTATTTCCCAATCTTTCAATTGATACGCGTAAGTCATTTCAATATCTGATGAGATAATTTCTATATCTCAATATCTATTGTAAATATTTATTGAAATCTATTGGGAAATTTTTGGATTATAGATTATCGTTACTTATTGTATCAAGTGTTTCTTATAAAACGCGGAGATATCTCGAATAATATACGTAGATATGAATTTTTGGATACTGGCAGTGCTATAAAAAAAACGTCCCTAAAACGACAGTCGAGAAAGTTGCTGCTAACGACGCATAAGCGCGAGATCCTCTTGGCGACAAATGGCATTTATTATTAGGGTTACTGAACGAGGACAATAGGTTACGCGTACACGATTTTCTTGCTTAATACACTGATAGAAAGTCATTGCCTACTAGACAGTACATCTAGACAGTGTTATTATCTATTTTAATTATTTTTATAATATTTATTAATATTCGTAAGATATTAATGAATATTATAGATATTATATATATGAATGCCTATCTCGATTCTGAATTTTATATCTAATATCTATAATATTCATTAATATCTTACGAATGATTACATTGTTCGAGTTTAATTTGCTTTTTAATGCCAAATAATGCGTCACATATTGTGTGTTTTAATTCATAAATATTAGCCCATTTTCTCGGAATTACGGGTTTGAAATAGAAACTGAAACATTTTATGCGCATTGAGCTTTATACTACATTTGTCATTCGATTATAAATACTTTATTTAATTCCTCTATCACGTATCATAAATTTTAATTCGAATATGCGTCAATTCATTCAATGCAATTTCTCGTTAGTGATTTTATTTTTGAAATGAAAACGGATATCATCCTGTCTCATATTTTATCTGTGATATCAATTAATGTACTCTGAATACAATTAATGAATCGCAAATGGCCATCTGTTTTTGAAAACGTATTTTCCAAGTCTTATTTGATATCGTCATATTTTATTCCAGGATCCGTTAGGTTTTATTAATCCCTATCTAATTATAAAATTTTTTTTTAATAATTAGATCATCTACCTATGCCTAAGAATAACTTAGTTAATTTAATAATAACTAAAATTGAAAATAAACCAAAGGAAAAAAAAAGTATCTCATTTGCGTCAATCCCTGCATTATATCGGAACACGCCAACCGCGTATAATGGGATACACCGCATTACGGTACATCGAATCGTAAGATATTGAAGTATACTACGTGATACTTTGATGACATCCGGGATCGAGACACTCTCCCCTCTTGCAATACATGAAAACCAGTTTTAAGAATAAGATAATTGTAACGGGGCAAGATAAAGATAATCTTCTTTATTTACATCATACGATACTTGTATAATTCTGTATTCAGATTTAGTCTATGAATGAAAAAAATCTCACTGTAGCGTTTAATAGTGTTCGAGTTTCATTAAACTTTCTTCTTCATCGCGACAATGGAACTTATTCTGTATCATCAAACTGTCTTTCCTCGCCGATAATAGTCAATTGAATCTCTCTCGACGATGGTCTCGACGCTCTTCGTTGTTATCGTCATAGAACAATGGAAACCCCTGACTCCGGGATGTTCTTCTCGACGACGTTTGTTTCCGTCACTCCTTTTTCGGGGCCCCGCCCTTTTGCATACGCGTCTGGCAAGTCTGCTCAAGCTTACACCCCACGATCTAACTCGTCAACATTCTAAAAATATATGACGGCCGTGATCCAGCGAGACTTTTATTCGGGAGAGTGCGGGACTAGATTGCGTAAGCTCCCGTTCCCGGAGCCTCTGCACGAATAAATCCGGTGCGCATCTAAAGAAAACGCATCCCAAAACGTCGTGCAAAATGTTCACCATCTCAAAGATTCTAGACATATGCACACAGAAAAATATAATTCTATTGTTAAGAAAAGTGATTATTCAACTTTCTTTTTTTTTTTTTAGGTAACGATTATTTTTAATAAAGAATATTTTCTTGATAATAATCCTGAAATGTACTTATACAAAGTTTTTAATAAACTTTTTAGAAAAATTCATTATATGTACGCAAAACAAGAATTTATTTTCTTTTGACAAATATTATAAATTTAGTTGAAGAAGCGATTTTATGTAATAAGCAAATCGAATTTGTTTTAATTTAATAATCTTGATATTAAAAACTTATTAGGATTCAGAATATTTTGAATAAATTTGATGCTTGTGATGAATTTATGATAGATTTGCGGAACCTTTGAAAGATTTTAAATAAATAATTACTACTTGCGTACAGTATTTTTCTGTGTGTGATTCCAAAAGTCTTCTAAAAAGTTTCTTATTCATTAATACATTAATCCATCTCTCTTCGTAAATTATTGTTATTTATATCCATCTAATAAGCCACAATTTGTCACAAAAAGAATATCTATTTTGGATTGAAGTAGAAATTTGTGGATTATATCTAATTTTAATTTTTAGGAGATTCAAAATTGATCTTAATCTTTTAGCTCAAAATATTATGAGAAAATCGTTTTCGCTTTATGAATTGGAAATTTCCGTGACAGAGCACATGTGTATTTGTTCTTGAATTATCGTAGAAGAGAGAGAGAGAGTAATAGATTTATTGCACACATTAATCAATATTGCCAGTACAAGATTATGCATTATTATTTTATTCTTGAAGTGATTAGAATCTTTTTTCTCGAAGAACTGAACGACACGGTTTACAATTTGAGAAATCATATTTTAAAAACCACTTAAAGAGTCGATTTAAATGATGAGATAGTATTGGCGATCAAAAACGCATCAGTATAAATTGAAAACCCATTTTGTGTCGTTATTCTCATTGCAAAGCACCGTTGCGAAACGCCTACGCGGGGATTTGGAACGCGCGCTAATTTCGTTCGCCTTCGACTCTTTGTCGCGCATCGACCTTTGAAGCTCTTTCTCGTGACTTTTCGTCATCTTATCGGTCGATATTTGCACGCTACATTCTGCAATGGCTCGTTGTTTCAACTTATTATGACTTATTATTCACGATTGATGTTCGACGACTACGTGATTTGCGACACGAATGAATGTTCTTTCTTTGCTCGGTGAAAGCCAAGATGACGTTTGCGGTCATCGAATGTTTTACGAATAACGCGGGCTTATTCTTTTCAGCTGCACCCACCTTTTACTTTGCGAGATTAAGAAAAGAGAATGAAATCACGAGAGAAAGAACAGAGATCTTGTTTCTTGCGAATCTTTCTCAGCAGTATTGAAACAATGCCAAGTCGCATAAACCATTTGGGAAACAGATGCAAATACTTCTTATTGGAATTTGAATTCCACGAGCTATAAAAAAAAATCAAATCGAAGCCAATACGAATTTGAAAGTGCGAATGTGCGATATTATGCATTTTTAACGATTTCTACTCTCTAAATCTGAATTAAAGTGAATAATAATTGATATCGATTCCAAATATGCTACTGGGTAATTAGTGAAATTCAATTAAAAATCAATGAAACAAGGAATTCTTAAGCTAATTCTTTCTAACTAACTTTGTTTTAGTGTATACGTTCAATGATATTGGAACTGTGACGCAAATATATCGGTATTTTAATTATATTAGGTGTTGGAATTAATTCGTAGCGTTTTTAATGAAAGAATGTTATTTATTTCACATGAGCATTAAAAAATACATTAATGAAAGTACTTCCCATCACTTGTAAAACGCTACGAATTAATTCCAACACCTAATATAATGCTCAAACTTCCTTTCTTTTTCAATTGAATTTCACTGATTATCCAATTGCATACTTGGAACTGATATTGGTGATTATCCACTGATTCAGATTTAGAAAGTAATTGAATTGCTTTATGCAATCTGAATTAATTTATAGCTGATATTTGAGATGCTAATATATGGAATCAAACATCTGATTATATATACATTGCAAGATAAGAGGAGTGGAAAATTTATCGGAAAAGTGTAGCTAGAACAATTTTCTCAATTGGAACAATGCCAGACATTGAATGTTATTTGGAAAACAAGTGTAAATATCTCCTGTTGGAATTTTGGATTGATAAAATTTATAATCGGAATTAGCACACCGAAATTAGCGTGTTGAAAGAAACATTCTATTTTGTAAAGTTAAATTAGGAGCAACTGAATTTATTTAACTTCGCAGCAGATATATGAATATATATATATATATATATATATATATATATATATATATATATACATATATACAGGGTGATTTTAACATATTTCGTCACCCATCATGAGCAAGTAGAGTGAATCGAACTGAGTCGAAAAGTCATTTACCATTTTGCAGTTTACGCAATAGTTAACGAGATATTAATTACTGAAAATTGCCAAATATTAGTCTTGAATAATTTTTTACTCAAATACTATCAACTTTATAGAAAAATTGCAAAAGACAACGCGAAATTAATTATTATTAATTATTATTATTATGTTACGATCAAGAAATATTTTAGAAAAAGGAAAGATTTTCTTCTTTTTAATAGAAATTATGTGAAATTAAATCAAGACTAATACAATTTACGTAAAATATAAGCGAGGATTGTTTTATCAAAAATCGCGATAAGAGAGATTAATTGCAATCGCATGCGCGTTTAATTAGATATCAACGGTACGTAGTGAGTTGCGAATTCTGTACACACGAGTTATTCAGAAATAGAACAGTGCAATAAGGTTTCAACGTCCGCTGATGTACCGTGGAAATATGCGATTGTAACAAACGCAGCGGGAAAAGTTACGATTGGCGAGCTTATTAACAAGTTCAGCCTTCTGCAATTCACTTCAGTATATACCACACGGACATCAGCCATACTTAGCGCGCGTTTAGCACGTTTCTGCAATGACGAAAGATTTGCGTCATATTCAGTCTAATCGAAACGTGAGGAACATCATAATCAATCTGTAATACCGAGTGCGTCATATTAAAATCAATATGCATCAAGTGGATGTGTTCTTAGCATCTGAATGATAGATTGTGAAATACAAAATGAATTCTCAATACTCTCTAAATTCTCCTTTGAAGTGGAATTTCACTTTAAAGAGTGAAAATTGAGTCAATCTAAACAAGAGTTTATCACAAAAATGAGATTTCACTCTTTAAAGTGAGATTTAATCATACCTATTAGATTTTAGAGAGTATGCTTTGTAATTTACTTGTAGTTATGTACCAATTTAGGTTTGCTGATTTATATACTTTAAGTATCTCCGAAAATCAACACACAGTGATAAATTGTATTTCTTTTTTCATATTAATAATTAGTGATTCAGCTTTTATTTCAATTGCTTTGATAATAGCTGATTCAACGTTTATATTATTAATTTATGTTTCTCGACAAATGTTTAAAAAGAAATTTTAGTTGTCAAAGAAACAAACATATAAGTTTAATCCTTTTTTTTTATGAAAAACAAATAGGTCAATGCATTATTGTCTAATTGTATTCTGTTTCGCAAATACACGCGAGTGATACGCAATTCCAATACTATCAACCTTGGAAATTATCTGACTATTGACGTTCCTTCTATTTATCATTTCTTTTGTCGTTATCTCGTTAGAGTGATGATAAAAAAAAAGATTATATACTGTGTGAGATATCGATATACAATTAAATACATTAGGTGGTATCTATCTAATATATTGGATAATGGCAATGTGTATTGATGTTGCTCTCGAGTGGAAGAACATCATATAATTTAGACGTCATCTCATCCGAGCTGCCACGTGCTGAATATATCAAACGTATCTGCCGTGAGGTCACCGCGCAACCTATAAACCAGAATTACGTTACTAGAGGGATGGTTTTATCGCGTTATAATAATTTCTAAAGGCCTGTGAATAGTTCCGCGGGAGAGAGCCGTTTTATAAAAGGCATTCAGCACAGGATGCTACACGTGTCAGTGTCATACGACGTGACATATTGGATCATACGTGGTCTCATTAGATTGCGCTTTTATAGCACGGAAGACTCGGAGTATCGTGAAGAACAGCTGTTTGAAATTCCCGCTTCAAGGACGAAGCGATTCGAGCGATTCTGCTTCACAGACTGACCGAGAGAGGCACTGAGATCGAAGTAGATGTAAATTAAAGCTCAACCGGTGTACATTATTACATTTAAATTATTTAAAATTGAATAAAAATTATCAATGCATCCTTTTTTAATTTTCGAAACTTTTTTTGTTGCAACTTTATGAAATAATGATCATACTATATAACTATAAAGCGAAATTATTATAAAATATTAAAAATATGAAATTATTGAAAGTATAAAAATGAAATGAAGAATATTGAAATTTGCAGGATGGAACTTGCAGGATGTTTTTATAAAAATAAGTATTACAATTAGTAATTTTGGCGAATTATTTGCAAAATAAACGTTTCAAAATTCGTTAAGATAGTAACCTAGTTAAATAGAAAATTTGTTAAATCAATTACTTTAATACCTTACATTGTAATTCAACAGAAACAGGAATCACATCTACGTAATGATTAATTGATTACACAGATTGTTTTGAATTTTTGAGATAATAAGAATTCAAATATAGCCAATTACAAACTATATTTAGCCACATATACATGAGTCGCGCGTACAGTAATATTAGTGAGCGTTGATGAACGCGCACTTCAGTGCGATGACTATCTAAACGTAGTCTGTAATTAGCGATTCTTGAACTCTTATCAGAAATTATTAAAATTAAAATAAAAATTTACAAACTCTTTACTTAATTTTCGGAAACACTTTCTTGCAACAATTTTTTTTCAGTAGTATTGGGTCATCTAAAAAGTATCCGCGGTACTTTGTCACTAGATATATGACCATCAATACACATCTAGTGACAAAAAACCGCGGATACTTTTTAGATGACTCAATATTTTGAGTTGCGAATTTTAGAACACCTATATACAAATCTATATTAATAATACGCTTTATCATTGCAAGATAACATTTCACAGTAATCAAGGACAATTGATCAACGCGTCTTATGCGAACATTTCATTCAGAAAATCGAATCAAATCGCTCAACTGTTACTTTCCACAATAATTCATCCACGCTAAGACTATTTCTATCGATCGCATGAAAGAAATTGTAAATGAAGAAAGGTAAAAAAGAAAACAAGGGTGGATAATTCGAAACAAGGTACGAATAGTCGGCATCAGCGCGGCGATTCGAACAGTTGGGCGCGCTCGCGACGGGCGCGGTATTTCCGGGGCTTTGCGCAGAGCGACACGTCGATCGGCGTAGCGATACTCGTGCGCACACGCGCGCGCCTCGCGATTTGTGCCGCGGTCGAGCGAAGTCAGAGCGAAGGCCTGTGAAGGGGCACCGGCGTGACGCGGCGCGGCGCAACACGGCGAGACGAGGCGAGGCGAGGCGAGTGCAGGCGTGGTCCCCCTGTCGCTCGCTGGCGGACATGCCGTCCGGCCGGTGTCCGCGAGATCATCGGGAGAAAAAAAAATTCGATCGGCACACGGGGAGGGAGGGGTGGGGGCCCTTGGAACGAGGTACAGGGCACTGCAGGGCTGCCGGAGGGACTACTTGACGCGCGGAAGGACGCTGCGCGCACGCGCGCCACCAACCGGTGGCGGCCATCTTGCGCTCCAGTCAACGGCGGCGGCCGCCAGCAGCAACAGCAGCCAGTGGTCGTCAGTGCACGACAGCTTCGGGTACCCCTACGAAACCCACTCTTTCTCTCTGTCTCGCACGCGCGCACACATTAGTCGTATCGACGATATACACATACCCGCAGTACACACGATCGCATCCTCGCGTCACTTGCCGTGCATCACTTGCCTTCCCGTCGGCGGAATCCGCGTGGGAACTCGACGGACCGGCTCGCGCGTCGTCGTCCGAGCACTCTTTCTCTCGCATAGTGCCCTTTCGAGTCGCGGCGTTTTAACGTGACACGTTACATCGGGGTCCTCTACTAGCCAGCATGTCGGCGCAAGTGCAGGGCACCCTCCTTGACGTGCTCAAGAAGAAGATGCGGCAGACGAAGGAAGAGATGGAAAAGTACAAGGACGAGTGTGAGGAGTACCAGAGGCGGCTGCAGGTGGAAGTGATGCGCCGCGAGGAAGTGAGTGAACCGAGAGATCGTCATGCTCCTTTTAGTGTCTTTTTTTTTTTCTATCGTGAGCACACCGACCCTCGGAAAGTTTCCAAGCGCTTCCTTCGTTCTCGCTCTCTCCCTCTCTCTTTCCTTCCTTCTCTTTCGTTCATTCTCTCTTCCTTTCCCCTCCTCCCCGCTCCCGTCGCGAAGTCTCGCGGTAATATCGTGACTTCGCGAGATATCAATTTCGGCAATAATCGACACGAATTCGTGTCGCCGGCGATACACGAGAGCCACCATTCGCCTCGTACCGTCTACCGATCGACCGTCGACGATAACGGGAAGAGACCGAGGAGCGAAATTCCTTGCGAACAGGTTTCCAGGCGGGATGTTTCATTGATTTGGATGCGGACCATCCAGGATTGATTCAGGTGCGCGACTCCGAGGGGAAATTCGGAGAATTTCTGGCGCCGGATCTTTGCCGATTCTCCTCGCGTTTCCTTGATCGCGCAATCACGACGAGGAATGCGAGCGAAACGCTGGGGGCCGGCGTCCGCGATGGTTACAGAATCGATCGCGAGTGTCAGACACGTCGTCGTCGGCCGTCGCGTCGTCAGGCTGGGTCGCGACGGGGCGGACGAAGGGGGGAAGGAGGGTCGAGAGCGCACACGCCGAGACATTCCTGATACACCGGCGAGGACCGGCTTCGTCGGGAAAACCACCGCACGCCGCTGTCCCTTCAGAATCCTACGTGTTGCAAGTCAAAATATTAACGTAACACGGAGCGCAGCGTGACTGACCGAATCGATCACCGCGTCGTGTTCCTACATTGACTCGATCTTCGTCACAGTCGACCTGACTGAACGAACCGGATATCCGTGCGAACGATCTTTCGGGAATGTTCGCCCGGACGTTCGTTGTTATCATACCGAGTCGAAATTCTCTCATATTGAGTTTCCGCAGTTAATTAAGCAAGAATGAAAATTTTAAAAATCAATACAGTCAGTTTTTATGGACGACGCCAAAGTGGAGCGATTCCCCCCTCCTCCCCCCGTCGTTAATTGATTGTATGAATGAAACTTGAATTGAAATGAACTTTTGTGTGTATATATAACAGGCTTGATCTCAGAAAGTTTCTTATAATAAAGTATTAATAGCTAGAAGTATTATAGAAGATCTATTTTAGAAATTTATAAAGACTTTTTTTTTTAAAGTTTATTGTAAACATTTTATTTTCCATAGTGTTCATTATAACAAACTTTTCGACAAAATTTTAGGACTATATTTGATCAAATAATTTTTTTATCTTAGTGATAATTAATCAAATTTAATTATATAATTAAACGATAATTGAAATAGTCTAATTTTAGCTTGATACTATTAATAATTGCGGTATATCTTTACATCACGTTATAATAAACGAGAATTGTTTCGACGAATCAATTACGTTTATTCGAAATGCAAATAACTAATATTATATATATGGATATATTATAATCCTACTAAAATCATTAATAAATGTTATCTATATATAAAGTTGTCTAATATTATCAATTATATTACCTATACATGTATCTGAATATATTAGTTACCAGATATTTATATATGTATCTTGCATTGTTATTAAATATTTTTATATTTAATACTAGATACATATAATATTAATTGTCTTGGATAATATATACATATATATTTTTCTGAAAGTTTTTACTTGCACATGTAGCATTACTGTATAAATTGACGCAAATTAATATGATAATGGATAAGCAAATAAAATTGCAAAATGTATCTTAAAGAACCTACAATCTTCAGTAAATTTAATTATTAAGAAAAAAAAACTGTTCTTTTTAGTAAGATTATTTTCAAAGCTATTTTACAATTTACAATCAAGATACAATTGGCATGTAAAGTTTTATTAAGTACATGTACACTGTTTGTCTGTCATAAATCTAATCTAGTTTTATAAAACAAAAGCAAAAATGCATTAAATCTTGGGTTTAAAATTCGTCGAACAATGCCTCTGTTACGCCTTAATCCGCTTTTCTTACCTGAGACTACCTACCATATTCGGACAATTACTAGCTTATTCCGTTCCGAGAAATTCCTTATACATTTATTTTATGACATTCTTTTACAGAAACAAAAATTCTATTCATGCACGTAGAGCTATTTTTTCATTAATGCTCTTTTATTTAGGAAATCTTAATTTATTATAATAAAATTTAATATTATTTAAATAGTACTACCAAAAAGAAAGATTTACTGTTTTATATCATTTAAAAATTAGATAAGAACTGTTATTTTGAAAAATTTTTTTCAAACGGCAAATTATGTGCAATCCAGCAATTTTATACAGAGATATACAATTTTTAAATTATAAACTGAAATTTGAAACATAATATTTTGTGCAATTATATCATGGATATGATTATTTCGACGTCCAGAATTTTTCGCGACGAGGTGATGAGAGCATTAAGTCACTTTGCTTATTTACAGGCACGCTACATACGTAAAACACACGTATAGCTACGTATAGCAAATTGTGCACAAGTAAGGCAAGCCTCTCGGTGAGCGTTCATCAGCCTCGATTTAACGGATTTACACCATAATCTTGACCGTTTCTCACTCCTTTTTCGCTGACAAACGGCGACGTAACCGCGCATTCTTCGCTAAGGTGCACGAACACTGGTCGTTGAGTGTCAAAGTCACGATTGGGTGATCAGCAAAATTGCTCTTAACAACAAGTGCGACATGTCGAAATAAAATTGTGGGATAGTAGGGCTCGCGTGATTGAAATATTTAAATTAGGAAGCGTTTTTCAGATACTCTTATTAGAGATTTTTGACAATTGAAGTAGGTGAAAGACGTTTTAAATTGTCTTTTGATTGGTATAATTTGTAAATTTAAACAATTGCTATTTTATAATTAAAAACAAGAAAGAATTCTTGTATTAAATATTATTTAACATTTAAACGGACTTATTAACGTCTTTTTCCGGTTGCTGATTGTGACTTTCTGAAATTATAACGTAACGAGTTAAACGACTGAAAGCCCGAAGTTGTGCAATTGTCATTTGGGTACAATGACACACAGTTATATGTAAATTAAGCGCTCTACCATGAAATGCAGTGAATCATGGGAATATAAAGTAATTCATAAAATTGAAATATTACGCTTTTGCCTTAAATCAGTATTATAATTTATTCAAAACCGGTTTTAAATTAATTTATAGAAGATATCTTTTTTGAATTAATAAATTTTATTTTTTATTTTTTATAGTTAATAGTATTTATCGATTGCTTATTGCAGTATATATTTTGTTTGAGCAAATATTATTTCACAAAATATTAACGTAAAGTATTTTATGGATGGACATTATATATAGTATGGACATTACATAATACCAGTTTGAAGTAGAAATATTGAATATCTTAATTATATTCTTTCTTCTATTATATTATTAATATTTTATATTAATTTTTGGTTGAAATATTGTTTGCGTAGCGTTAAAAATAACTTTTACAAATATTCACGAATACCGGATATATCGTTTCTGTTGCGTGTAGAATGTAGATACATTTGTTTTGCTGTCAGACCGTATCGAAGAAGCCTCCCAACCGTTTCAATATCCTGTCGTACAAAATGCAATGGCAGGCGTTAGTATCGTAATTGAAAACACGAACGAAACTCAGTATTTCATTATTACAGATTTATTAATTGCATAAGATTCAGATAACTCATTATACTTTATGAAAAATATTGGTTAAGAAATTAACAATTTTGCCTTTCAGCTTACGTTCTTATAATCCTCTAATTCATCTTTTTTTTTCTCAAAATTTTAGAGAGAATGTTGAACTGCAAAAAAAATTTCGAAGATAAAATTACATCTGATTTTGCAATCCTTCTAAGTTGCGTTTCCGCTTGGGAATGATATAACGTGATAACGCGGACGCTGCATTTTCCACAATGATGAAAATCCGCAAGACTCCAATGCAGATTCACGACAGAGTGCACTCGATGTGCGCAATGTGCGTTTTAAAGGCCAACTGCGACGGACTTGATCGGGCCGCACTAATACGCTTTTGTCACGAAGCAACGAAGTGCATTGCCGCTACACCGCAATTTTTCTGTTCTTTTCCTCCCGCTTTCCTTCTCGATTCCGTTGCGATGATAATAAGCGAGGCGCTGTTTCGCAAGTTGATTAAACGGGCTTATCGCTCAGACGGGAGGATGTGAGGATGCGATAAGGCAAGTCTTATTGATTTGCTCGCGTATCGATAGGCCGATTGATAGACGCGAAAATGATATCTCGACCATCTCGGGAGATTAGAAATAACCGTGTCTTTATTGCTAAGAAGTTTACATAACAAAATGTTGATGTCTTCCACTCGCCTTGAGCGAATTTATTTACAAACGAATGGCCGTCACGACTTGCGTATGTCATGGATAGCGCACGAGCGATGCAAACAATACAACCGCGGTTCTTTTCGATTCACTTGATTACATTTGCACTCTAAAAAGGAGGCAAATATGAAATAATTCTCAATGATGATGTTAAGATCTTATCTTGTTCAATAGAATTCATAAATGTGTAAACGCAAAATTATTCCTGGAGCAAAAAAATAAAATACTTTCCTTTATATCTGTAACTTGTATATCTAAACATTCCAATAAAGTTATCACAAAGGCAGTATATTCCATAGATATTCTTCTATTTATCAAACAAATTCCATTGTTTTGTTACAAACAAAATGATTTCCCTTTAAAATCTCACTTTTGTATTGATATATCAATGCCTATGAATTCCGATCCAACTTAAAAATATACAAAAAAATATACAGTTTACTAAATTATCACCGATCCCTGTAACCGCTGCCGACGTCAATCGGACTGCAGGACAAATTAAATGAATCGTGTTGGAAGGCTACAAGAAAGGGTCGGACGAAGCGGAAGTTTGGCACACTTACCAACACTTACCGTGGATATCGTCGATGTGACACGACCTGTCCACTCGGCACAAGTGCGAGTGGGCGTGCCGATTTCCTACGAATACAAGGTTCGCGTCAGTAAGGTAATGTAAAAGCGTGTGTAACGTTACATGTACGCACCACTGAGCGTGCACGCATCATCGTGGAACGCCGTGGCGACGTGATTCGAAATCATTGAACTCGCATTAATTTGTTGCGGAAGTTCGACAGTAGCAAACGAAATTGTGAAACAAATATAAATGTTTTATACATGCAGTGTTACATGACACGATTTCCGCGAAGCCATTTCAAAATATTAAGCAATTTTATAAATAACAATTTAATATTATATAGATTTTATTTAAAACATGATTTTATATATATATATATTTTTTTTTATTTTATTTTGTAACTACACATCTTTTAAGCGACCCTAATCGATTTTTTATTATTGTACAATATTTTATGTTACTTGTCTGGAGATTTTATTGAGCCTTTAGACTTTATTTTGAATTGTTTAAAGGAGGCGTCGATAATATTGCATAAAATAATTTGTACAATAATATTGAGCGTTTAGGAGCCGTTTTATATTCCCTCGATACTGCAAATGTATTATGACGTAATCCAGATAATCGCTATCTTTTATTAATAGAAACAATAAAAAGATGGGTAATTATAGTGACAGCAATATTAGCGATAATAGAATAATGTGATAGTGCGATATGTGTGATTATGCAATCGTTGCTGTCAGTTCACTGACATTCCCTATAAAATTGACATAGGTGTGCCGAAATCCAAGTTCACGCATCACTAATAAAGTAACGTTTGTAAAACGTTCTCTGCGTCACGGGATGAATTATGGTCATTTACTAGAAGCACAATCGTAGGCAGGTGCAGCTAATGAGGACAAGGGCTTCGAATTGTGTACGCGGATATATGTGTAATCGACCGTTAAGTAATTTACATTCGTAAAAATCGCACACTTCATACAATTCCATCAATAAAGTTACAAATTATTATTTTTAAAAATAATTACGACTGAAATTAGTAGTTTCTCATTTAGGCTAAGATGAGATAATTATAAGGTATATTAATTTTTTTCTTAATAAAGATTTTAATGATCGAAAACGTAAAGATATATCATTTTATTAATAATAAATATTGCCTTTTTTCTCTTTACAAGAATAAACAATAATCTATTACATTAAAATTAGCATTTAACTATCCTGATAATAAAATTCAATTTTTGCTAATTACATTTGCGAGAGCAAGCATTCCGTTCATAATTTGTAGCTGATTTAGTTACTATTTGAGGTATTTGTTACAACTTCAGAAACGTTATCGATTACATCGGTAATGTTCAAAACTAATCCATGCTCATAAATCACTAATTTGAAATTTAGAAATGTTTATTGCGCATGATACTCTGACATCATTCGATGAGCGATGAGGCAACTTGATTTACGGGTTAAATGTTTGTCGAAATCGGTGATGATGATCCGTTCGATTCAACACTTAATGCAACACACGAGACTGCCTTGGAGTCATCGGTCTGCACGCAGAGATCCTTACGATCTCCATTCTAGTGCTTTGTTGCGACAAGCTCTGATCACGCTCGGCATGTTACGGCATTGGATTGGATTCGGATCATTCCTAATCCAGTATCGACATGCGCCTGGTTGCAACATCGTGCCGGTAGATTACAGATAATAACAGCGGATCAACCATTCGATCTTACGTTACTTCGCATAATTTCGTTAAACCTCCTCAATTTCAAATTTAACAGCTATTATTTTTTCATACATACAATAATGGATTGTATCATTTATCAAATAATTCAAGTGTAACTAAATTATATAAATAACAACATTTAGTAGATCGTCAAATTATTGACGATTATAGTATGTTTTTTTATTGTTTGTAATTTAATAAAGTTTTAATTTAATAGTTTTAATATATATACACTTAGATTTCGATCTTTTCTCTTTAGATTAAATTATATCTTTTGTTTCTATTTTTCTTCAATTATTAATGTATCTTGCATTGCTATTTCTTCGTTATCTCATATTATTGATTAGCAATATTGATTCTGTTAAAATTATGTAAGCTTAAGAATTAGAAATGTTTTTGCTTTTATTTTACCTGGAATGGATTTTCTTCTATGTTACAGGCCGAATCTGAAGTCGCCGCTTTGAATCGTCGTATTCAACTGTTGGAGGAGGACCTTGAAAGATCCGAGGAGCGTCTTGCCACTGCCACTGCCAAACTGGCGGAGGCATCGCAAGCTGCCGATGAGAGTGAACGGTAAGTGTTCATTATACACACAACAAAATTATTGCGAATTTTTTTATTTATAATGATTCTGTATATATATATTCTCCGCAATGGACAGTTATCAAAGTAGAAAATACGATAGAAAATATTGAAATAGAAAAATATCTAAATATATCAATGTTCAAAATTAATTATTAAATACAAAATTATAAATATATTCCGATGATTATTTTATAATTTTTATGACTTTATAATAATAAGAATGTACGTGAAAAAATAGCTGTTCATTGTTATATATTTCCTTTTATTTGTTTGAAAATGATCAAGAGTAATAGGATAATACATATTGTATAATTAGATACTTGACATTGATACGATTTTTAACATATTTATTGTCAAGCTATCAACTATGATGGATGTTAGTATTTAACAATCGATGGTTGGCTAGAATATATTTATGAAAGAGCCGAGATTTATAATATTTTACTTTCAATCATTTTCATTTATTGTATGCAAATAAATTATCGGAAAATTTATTATACGTGCAAAAGTGGTGTAAATTAATGTTCGATTTTATCTCATTTTATAAAATTAAAGCTATAAAATTTTTATTATTATTATATATTTTTTTTTAATGTAATTATATTACATATACATGAAACATGAAAATCCTTCATTAGATATTTTTCGATATTAAAAATATTTCTAAAAATGTATTAAATATTCGAACATATGTAATAGATATTTTAAAGTTTCTTTGCATAATTATGCCACTCTTGCTTTAAATTCATTGTGTGTATTTTATTCACACATACATATTATAATATATAACGTAGTATATGATAAATATATTAATATAGAGTTTTATATTATATAATAATTATGGATGAATTTAATATTTTGAAAAAAAAAATTTCTTTTCATTATTTTACATTGACCTTGTATCGCCTTACATTGAAAGAATTAATATGCAAGAAAGAAACTTCTTGATTCCTTTTCCTACGATTTAATTATAGAATGCAGTGCAATGCATTGCAATTTTATATGACTAATATCGTGCCAAATACAGACCCGAACGCAACAACTCTTTAATATTCCAGTTATACATATGTAGTTATGATAAGTGCAGAAATTCGCATAATTATTATACCAATTTCGTTGTCCATTACATTTCGTTGTCTATTACAGATATAGGTGTACAAGTGATTTTGTAATCACTGTAAAGTAACGATGATGTAAACAATTCTAATGAACTGCTACGCTTTACATTATTTTATTAAAAATAATATAGGTCTATAGATAAAGAAAAGGATAATTCACGATATTTTCTTTCTTTCATATACTCGAAGATGTCTGTCAAATAAAATCAAAATAAGATCTTGCGGATTTTGAAATACCACATCCTAACCTACTTTTTGTGGTTATATATCGCATCCGCAGCGACGCGATTTACACAAACTCTTTCTGACTTAATTTACAATTGAAAATCATTTCTGGATGTCCGTTCTCTCTTATATTAGTTATGCATTATTTGAAGGATAACTAATTTATAACGATGTTGGAAGAATTTAAAACTCGTCATAACTGAAAGTCTAATTACCGATTATGATTTCTGTACTGCAGTACGTAAATGCTTAAAATAATGTTAGGCTCGCTTATCGTCGTTGATAACGAATGAGTGTACATGTTCACATGTCTTGCTATGATGTATTTTTTCACGAGAGAAAAATTGTCAAATCCGTACTTCTCTGATTTCTTGACATAATTATCATAATTACATTATAAAAAAGAAATTTAAAGACGTCATTTTTATGTAAATCGCAAAAACTAATTGATGCATAAACATAACAAAATAAATTGACATTAAAAAAAATCGAAAATTGAACTTTACATGTACGTGTATTTAGATTATTTTTTATTGTACTTTTGAAAAAATTTTTTAATCGAGAAAATAGTTATTTCGTGTACAGTGCTGATCATTCTTTCAACGACGATTAACTCATTTCTAAAAATCGATGAACGATCAATCATTAGGATACGCAAGGCCCTTGAAAACCGTACTAACATGGAGGACGACCGAGTATCCTTGTTGGAGCAGCAGCTAGCACAGGCTAAACTGATCGCAGAAGAGGCGGATAAGAAATACGAGGAGGTGGGTCATCAGCGAACAAAGAGCGAAAAAATTGAGGGCAAACCCTTTATTTCTCTTTATCAGAGACGAACTACCAATCATTTAGGACGTTAAGGCGGTGACATCAATTTATAAATGAAAAAGAAATATTTACCTACCATTTGCTGGAACATTTTCACGGAAGGAATAGCGAATTAATTTCTGAAGAAGCATAATTTCACTTGTAATACATTAATAATCTCGTATAAAGCTAGAAAGGATCGTCCAGGTCGATTGGTAGTTCTTCTCCGGGATTGTCTTTCAGGTAAATTTCAGGTAGACGCATCATTGTGAGCTGAGCTGAGCAGAGATGTTTCTCGACGATCAGAAACCTATTTCTTAACTTAGTCCATTTGTCTAATCGATATTTTAACCGTAAATTCTTTCGTTCGACATGTGTCCACCTTAAAGCGCCCGCAAGATTCTCGAGAATCGCAGCTTGGCGGATGAAGAGCGTATGGATGCCCTCGAGAATCAGCTGAAGGAAGCCAGATTCCTCGCCGAAGAAGCCGACAAGAAATACGATGAGGTTCGCGCGCCCGCGACTACCACTGTCAAGCGTGTTGGATGCAGTGACGATGATAATCATGACGATGATGGTTCCTAGTCGATAGTCAAAATAGTGCCTAACCCCGTAACTCTCTGTCTTCTCTTTGTGTGCTCGAAAACACCGTGTTTCGATACATCTCCGTCGCGAATAAAAAAGAAAGTGCCTCGCACGAGGTATATTCCGTTCACTAAAATCATCAGTTGGTTCATCGAGGTTGTTTCGATCACGTTTAAAAAGCGAGGCGATTTTTGCGCGTTGCAAAGCGAAAATTTTTATTAATCGTGAAAAAGGCGTGAGAAGGTTGAGAATCCTTCGCGCAGTGAAATCTTGAGAAGGGCAAATCATGAATCGTCGATCTGTGTTCGCGATCTGAGCCGAATGAAAGTGGAAATTTTTTTTTCGTCTTTTAGAAGAGTATTGCGTGTTCGCGACAAGTGCAGTGTTCTAAAGATCGTTCTTTTTATTTTGTTAGATAGCATAGAGAGAATTTTAGAGATATAGGAGTCACGTGGGAAAAAACGGAGGAAGAGAGAGAGAGAGAAAAAGTGATGATATATACGAGTGTTCACACGTGTTTTACGAGCGCGACTTACATAAAATCGGGTATCTGTGATTTCAAAAGTGTTTCCGTTTCGACAAAAGCTACGACAAAATGTCTCAAGTGCCAGTTTCATAAATAGAGTTTAATCTTGTTATTGCTACATATATAATATTCCTGTTATTAGATACTTAGATTAGAGACGGCCGTGCGACCAAGTTCGGAGAAGTTCGTACGCGCGCGTGTTTATAATTCGATCTCTTCAGCGGGTATTAAAGTCGTCGTGGAAGTTTTGAGCCGCGGTGCTCGGTTGGTGCTCGGTCTGTCGCTCGCTTTCCCGTGAGACCGGCCTCGTTATTAAATTTAATAAGATTATCGTCAATTGTGATAACACCGCGTGAGACCGCGCGACTTTATCGCGGCTCTCCGCGCGTCAACAATTATAAATGGTGCTGCTTTTGTCAAGCTTGTCTTTCGGTAAGACAAGCGCGTTTTGCTTTACTGGAATTCAGAATGCGATGCCCCAGAATAACGAGAGTTGTGATGGTAGGTGTTTGCTGCGATAACGTTGAAATTACGGTGACACACACTTTGCTATTTGTCCGTTCAGAGATTACAGTATCAATCATCAGGATAAGATATCTCTCGAAATCTTTTTTCAGTCCTCTACATGATATGTGATATAAATTATTGTTTGCGGTTCTGAACTGCCAGTATAATTTTACACATTTTTATATAAACATTTCAACTTTCTGGGACAGAATGTATTTATTATCATATTTATTTCTTCATATGTTTTTGCAATATGAAGTCTATGACTGAACTAGTATACACTTTTGGAACTTAAAGTGAGATAGATATTTGAGAAAGAGTTTTAATATAGGAATAAAAAAAACAGACTTATTAATTACTTTTAATTAATTTATGAAAAATTTAATTTATTTTTGTTAATAAGCACATTTTATTTATTTTTAATATTTTATTATTATTTAATTTTTAAAAAAGTTCTCGCAATCCTTTTCCTTGGAAATTATCATCATTGGAGAACTCATAATTTTTTGAGATTTTTATTGAAACTTCTCGTAAACTCACCGTAATTTCAACCACTTTATCATCTTCACCGATGACGTTCTTCTATGCGATCTGTTAAATCGTCGTTAATTAACAGTATGCGCAAAAACTAATCGCAGTGCGAGAATTGATTTTGTCGCGATGTTAATCAAATCGTTCAATTTATTTCAGTAGATAGTGTTGCTTCCACACAATCGTCTGTTTTGACCTTTTAATTAACGATCTAACTGCCTAACCGTTACAGAAACTTACAGAGATGACGACAAATTCTAACAGCAAGTGTGCCGATCTTCGTTAAACATCTTTTTTTTTTCATATATAAGACTTACAAACTTCATTCATTCCCAAAAACGTGTCGCAATTTTATCGTAAAATGGTTGAGACGTTGTGAAATTGGTAAAGTTTGCCAAGACAATTATAAGTTATTATACGACATAATTTTTCTCATAAATACTATACAATTTATAAAATCAACAAAACGCTCATTTTTATTCTCAACGAGCTGAATAAAATCTTTGTTTTCATTGAATCACGGATGTTACTTTTTATTGAATTATTCGAAGAATTATACTAACTAGAGATGAGAGATCAAATATAATACATAGATGCATAGATATAACGGACGATTCCGTGTAAAAAGGTCGTTTGTACCGTGCTAACTGTAATAGAAAATTTTCAAAATGAAGAGATACGAACAAGGGAACGCGGAAGTTGATAATCAAATCCGCGCTAATCGCAAATTTCTCAATTAAATTTCTGCTAGAAAGCCATTTTACGATCGATCGCGCCACGATTGTGCGGAAGTTGTGTTGCATGAATAAAAGATCGTCATGGAGCGGAATTACAGATATATCTAGTCATAATTGACACAAATCATCCATACTGAGAAAGAAAATTGAAAATAAACGAACCACAGAAGATTCTGATTATATAAATCAGTTTCGATTGCCTTAACTAGAATTCTAGTAGATTTAATTTAACTAGAAAATCTTAATTCGTCCATTTTCAATCAGAATTTCAATTTATCCAACCAGACATTTTTCTCAGTGCAGTCACAGTTAAAAGGCGTTAAAAGTTCTACTTTACGACGATCTTTTTCCCTAGCGTGACCATACATTGCTGTCTTACATGCGCTTACAAGTCCATCAGGACTTGTCCGTCAGGACTGAGCTGCAATTTGCGTGACACGACTTGCGTGCTGCTATCTCTGATCGTTTGTTTTTCGACGGCGTAACCGATTGGAAGATGCTACCCATTTGCGAGCGTTCAGCAAGATTGCTCGAAGAAAATTTATGTTAATGCAACAGTTTAGTTTGTCGTTAACGACGTGTTTTAATTTCAGTGCAAATTCGGAGATATCTTTAAAACGCAAAGTAGACATGTATTAAATTATATAAAATGTTGCATTAATACAATAAATTTTCTCGATCTACCGGTACTGAAAATACTTTTGACCGAAGTTGACTCTCATTTCCTTTTTTTCATGAAATGAAAAAATACTTTGCATAAACATGGGTTAAATGCCGTCGCACGAATTTCGCGAGCTCGTCAGCAGACTTTGAGCACATAATAAAGAGAGAGAATTTCCGTGAAGAATAATTCTTCCAATCACGGCTACGACGGCGATGACGAAGACGACAACGGCGACGACGAGACGCCGGTGTCTCGCCATCCCGCCGCCTCCGGAATTTTCAGAGGCGGCGAGGTCGTCGAGGAAACAGAGGAGGAGGGGGAGATAGAAAACAGCATATGTTAGAAACCGTGTGTATGTCGTTTATACAGGTCGCCCGTAAATTGGCCATGGTTGAGGCCGATCTAGAACGCGCCGAGGAGCGTGCTGAGGCCGGAGAGTCGTAAGCATCGTTTTTATTAGGCATCTTTCGTCCGGCACCTTTTGCCCGAAGTGCGAACGATCCCATGGCATTTCTCTCCTCTCATCTCGCCCAACCGCCCCCATTTCTTTCCATTACGCATCCGTTGGATGCGCTTCAGCTCGCTTCCGTAACTTTTGACAGCACCGTTAGCCCGCAATATGTTCGTCGTCAATGACGAAGAAGGCGGAAATACCCTTTAACCACGCCCGTGCCCGTTTTGCACGATAACGATGTTTTGTGATCGTATTTTACCATTTAAAAATGTTGTGTATCAGCTGTAAGACTTTTTTCGTCATGGAAAGCCAGAATTACGAAACATTAATCTAATTAAATACCGTCTCATAGAAGCTTACTAAATAATAGGTCGACAGTAATAATGGCTTTTCTACGACACTCTGCGTCTAAGGGAAATAAGTAAAAATTACATCGAATTTTTTTACCTTATTAATAGACATATAGTGTCAAAATACATACAAAATGATATATTATATTATCTAATGAGTTGATTTTTAAAATAATTGCCTCAAAAAGTTACCTATGGACGTAGATGCGAATCCCAATTGTAATTAACGTGTAGCACAGTGCACTCGCACTAATCTTTTAGCAGCCGAAAGGAACCTTGGAAGCCAGGAAACATCGGATTTTTATGCGTCTCTGCATGTTAACACCTAATCTTTTTTTTTTTTGTTTTTTATATTACTATTTTATGCCCACTTCCATCACCTTTGCTTTTGCGCATGACACGTGTGGCTGTTGATCACAGGTCGCCAGGAAACTAGTCTTGATGGAACAGGATCTCGAGCGTGCCGAAGAGAAGGCCGAACTTTCCGAATCGTAAGTGCAAGCTTATGCATGTGTTTATTTATCCTTTTTCCTCCATGTGCAACACTTGCTCATCATTTATTCGTTATAATCATTCAGAAATTTAAATTACCGACGAACGTTTCAATACGTAATTTTAAAATATAAAGATAGTGACTTTTATATTACATTAACAAATTTTTATAATACATTCACGAAAGATTTCTTATTAGTGCAGACTATTACGATAGAAATTTAATTGTTAATGTTTTTTATATGGGGATAAATTTGTTTTATTGCATAATTTGTATGACTTTTCATAACTTCGTATTACTTCTTCTCAAATCATTTAAAAATTACATTTTAAAAACAAAAAATATTTAAAAATATTGAAAACGTTTGTCCGCAATTTTTGATATGTTTCTCTTGTAATGACACAAATTGCGATATTAACGATTAATTAACTTTACAGAAAGATTGTCGAACTTGAAGAAGAATTGCGTGTCGTTGGCAATAACTTGAAGTCTCTCGAAGTCTCCGAGGAAAAGGTAAATGATTTATTTCATGCACCATGTACAACGTAATCAGGATGGAACTTAATTCCGTAGATTATATCGCCTCCCCAATTCTCATTTTATATTATAATGATTTTCTTAATTATCAATTAATTCGCGTCTAAAATGCTGGAAAATATTATGAATAGAAAGTACATTATAATATACCGTTTTTATAACACTCAATTTAATTGTAAATCATAAATTATGTCGATAAAAATACGTGCCAATAATTGGATTAAGTATTAATTTTATAATAGTCTTAAGCGTTCTAAAGTATCTTATAATCAGTCTTATGATCAAGTATTTTATAATCTATATATTTTGAAGAAAATCGCGTTATACGTACAAGAAATAATATTTACGTAATTGTACGTAGGCCAACCAGCGCGAGGAGGAATACAAGAACCAAATTAAGACCCTTACTACCCGTCTAAAGGAGGTACACATCCTTTGGGAGTGTCTTGCTTTGCATTTTCTAACGTGTGATCCATCCTCGCGTCGTAGGTCTTGCCACTAAAATATTAACTCGCGTGCCCTATCGTTTTGCTATTTGACCCCATTTTTTTTAGAAGTAACTAAACAGTATTTCCTGCGTTGCGGTGAACTAACGATAGCTCGTTTTGTCTTTTTGTTG